>NC_134404.1:68815454-69115454 GCF_038048845.1 Mixophyes fleayi | reverse complement strand
TATCAAAATGACTGAGACTGGAGAGTGACAAGAAAAATGTGACTAAAGACTGGAGAGTGACAAGAACACTGCTACCCCTCCTCTTTCTTTTCTAGCTATGACGCTGCCCGACTGCACTACAGACTGCCAAGAACCGTGCTACCCCTTCTGTGTTCCTCTGTGAAATGTCGCTGGATCGCCGTGGAGGGCGGTACTTATAGAATCCCAAGGTTGCGAAATCCAACGATGTAACAATGATGTTTTGCCTCGTTTTCAATTCCGAGGGCACGCGAAAGTACCGAGCTGACTCGTCTCGGTACTCAGATCTGCTAAGTTCAGGTGTGTTCGGTTCTCGGGGAACCGAGCCTGAGCATCTCTACTATGAACAAATGTATGACCCAGCTTTTTCTGCTTTTCCTGCAGCTGGGGTTGCCTGTTTCATCTTGCACTCCAAAAATACTGAATCAATCAATAGCACCTGAAATTGTTATTTGGTTGTTGACAAACCATTAAGTAGCACATGGCAGCCCACAAGATCATATATTTTAATATATGCAATATCTACCTCTTTATGATCCTTTAAATCTCCCTTCATTTTGTTTTTCAAAGTCAGGTGCAGAATCAGCATTGCACCTATCCCGTAGCCAGGGCCGCCATCAGGGGGGTACAGGGGGTACTGTTGTATTGGGCCCAGCTCACCAGGGGGCCCGTCAGCACAGACTTAACAGGGGGCCCGTTGTCCCCAGGCAGCTGAATGCGATTGCAGGGGAATGATTGCTCCGCCCCTGCGATCATGTGATTCGCCCCTCTCCCTGTCAGTGATAGATTGACCTGATGTCACACAGATATTCCCTCCGCCAGTGCAGGGAGAAATAGCAGCAGCTGCAACATCTGGGTAAGGATGTATTAAGGATATTTTATTATCACCTCTCTTTATTTTCTTTGAGAGTTTATAAAGAAAGTTTAATGTTAGTATCATCAATATGGCAAAATTCACTGCTGATAAACAGACAATTCCATACGCTGATAGTACTTAATGTATTTGAAACAGCACTCATCTTTTATGAGAAATGGAGGAAGTTTATGCTGCACTTCCAATGGCTCCTGCACAATACGTAATATAGGGATATTAATATTACAGGGGATGTATCAACTGGGAAGAGGGGTTATATTAATCTAAAATCACCTCTTTTAAACAAGATTATCTTTTCTAACTAGGACACAGGAAGTAAGTAATATTTTACACCATCACCTATCCAATCCCGCCCATCAGATTTGTTA
Source organism: Mixophyes fleayi (assembly GCF_038048845.1). NCBI lineage: Eukaryota > Metazoa > Chordata > Amphibia > Anura > Limnodynastidae > Mixophyes > Mixophyes fleayi. The sequence goes on along the minus strand of NC_134404.1, from coordinate 69,114,194 downwards.
ATGTTAGCAAATACTGTTTCATAATACCTTAATGGCGCTTACAGATCCAGTGCGCTGTGGACCATGGATGACGCCCAGTGTTATTTTCCTCTCTATTTATGATAAATCTTGATTACTGTATCAAGGATTAATAGCACCTACTTATTATCCCTTGAAAATTGGTAGTTGAGTTATGCACAGTATGTAAGTAAAACCATATATTTCATTTCCCTTTAATTTCCTTTAAGCACCTAGGAGATCATTATCTTTCTGGTTTATATATGATAGGATTAGGGGTTTCCTCTTTCCCTCCTTATTGGCTCCTTATCTTACTGATATAACAAACATATGCAGATAACCTCATCTCTCTTTTCCTAAGCATTTGCCTATTTTTTCAAATACATCTGTCATCATCATCAACGTTTATTTCTATAGCACCAGCAAATTCCACAGCGCTGTAAAATTGGGGACAAACACACTAATAAAAAATACTGGGTAATACAGACAAAAAGGTGAGAAGACCCTGCTCGCAAGTTTACAATCTATAGGTCAATGGGGCAGATTCAATTAGACGCGACGTTACTCAGAACATTGTGGCTGGGCATTTTTACAATTACTATGGTAAAATCTCCCCCAATTTTTCTCGCACCTCTATGGGGCACGAGGAAAAATCAGCTGAGATTTCTGTAAAATACTTGTGGGCGCAAAGTTCCCAAGGGCTAATTTTATTCCCCTCAAGGAGTCAATTTTTATATCCCTAGCTGCAGAATTCAGAATATCTCCTAAGAGTTCATGTGAAATGTGAAAAGGAGTACAGATAAGAATATTATTAAGATGCAAAAGAATGATAAAAAAAAAATAGCTGGTAACACATGTTTGATCAAAACCTATTCAGTGCTCTGACCTATAAAATGAACGCAGGGGATCTTTAGGTTGTGTATATGAAGTGTATCAGTGATTCATTGGGTATATATATATATATATATATATTGATTATTTAGAATTCTTAATTATATCAATATATTTAAACATCATATTTCTATGTGTTTTAATAAAATAATCATTATGTACTTATTTTTTATGGACTCATATTTGTGACAAATGTGGATCTGTTTCTCAACGCTGTAATTGGGATTTCTTTTTACACATATGGAACTAGAAGCAGCATTCTCATGAATTTCACTCCAATCATCGGGGTCGAGGGTTTCCCCAATTACCTTTTCCCAGGCCAATTCATGGGCAGGGCCGGGGCTAGGGTTCTCAGCGCCCTAGGCAAAATTTCAAGATACCGCTCCCCCTCTCCCCTCGCGAACACACCAAATACCTGCCTCACAGACCCATACCTACTGGACTGTGTGCATTTGTGTTTAAAAAAAAAAATTAGCCTCACCTCCCCCAGCGGTCCAGATGCCGTGTTGTTTGATGCAGAATGCTGTACAGACTCCACTGCAGACACAGGATTTCTAGAGGGGAGGTATCCAGGTATCCATGTGTTAGATTTCGGGGGGAAAAAACTTGACACAATAAGCCTATGAATTATGCATTTGTTAAAGGCAATGGACGGCCCTAACATGTCCCTTCATCACACATATGTTCCCTCATCACACCACTGCACCCCCCTCTGCATCACACCACTGCACCCCCCTCTGCATCACACCACTGCACCCCCCTCTGCTTCACTTGCAAACTATGGTGTAGAAATTGTACCCCATAGTTTGCAAGTCAAATATAGAGCATGAGGTGCCAATCAAATAGTTGTTTTCTCCACCATAGTTTGAAAATCAAATATAGAGCATGAGGTGCCAATCAAATAGTCGTTTTCTCCACCATAGTTTGAAAATCAAATATAGAGCATGAGGTGGCAAATAGTCATTTTTATACAGTAGAAAAATCACTATTGCCACGTCATACTCTATATTTTATTTGCAAGGTATTTGGGAGAAAAAGTACTATTATTTAGCACTATTTGAGCTTGCTGCAAGTCAAAAATAGAGCGTAAGGTCAAAATAGTCATTTTCTCCCCCATACTTTGCAAGTCAAATATAGGTTATGACGTGGCAATAGTGATTTTTATACCATAGAAAAATGACTATTTGTCAGGTTATACTCTATATTTCATTTGCAAGGTATTTGGGAGAGAAATTACTATTATATACCACCTCATGCTGTATCTTTGATTTAAAAACTATGGTGGATACAATGATTATTTTATTGGCACCTCATGCTCAGGGCCGGATTAACCCTAGGGCTAACTGGGCTACAGCCCAGGGGCCTCGGGCATCCAGGGGGCCCTTGGAAGTGCTCAGCAGCAGTATTGATCGGTCGGGGACGGGGGCGCCCCTGGCGCGATCAATGCTGCTGAGCACTTTCACTGCGGTCCTTCCCCGGCGCACTGTAATCTCCTTACTGAGGAGATCTCGTGAGTCTCACGAGATCTCCTCAGTAAAGAGCGTACAGCACGCCGGGGAAGGACTGCAATGCCAGGAGAACCAGGTAAGTGCCTTGGGGGCGGCTCGGCTAAGGGGAGGGAGGCTCGGATCACGAGGCGGGGGGGCCCTCACGGGGGAATGGAGGCCCCCTTAGCCCAGGGGCCTCCATTCCCTTAATCCGGCCCTGTTCAGGCTCTATATTTGACTTGCAGCAAGTGAAATATAGAGCATGAGGTGCCAATAAAATAATTATTTTATCCACCATAGTTTTTAAATCAAAGATACAGCATGGGTAGCCCTTATAAAAAAAAAAATAATCATAATACAAAAGAAAAAAATAATACCAAAAAAATAATAATAAAAAATAAAATAAAAATGGAGATACTCATTTTTTCTTATTCCTGAAGCTGGTCAGCAAATGCAGGGGACCTCTTCAATGGCTGCCCACCGCTCCTCGGCTTCTTACAACAAAGGAGAAGGGTGGAGCACAGCGGTGCATGCTCGGACTGGAGGGAGGCGTCGGTAAATAACTTTAATCACACTGTCTGTCAGTAAAAGACAGTGTGAAACTATCAATGGACCGCCGGACAATGGAAAGGTCACATGATCACTGACATCAGTGATCATGTGAGTTCATCGGGCGGCCCGGGCGCATCCATTTTTAAGAAGAAGAGGAGGCCACTACAAAAGCGCTGACTAGATTTTCTTATCTAGTCAGCGGTTTGGGACATAAGTGCAGCGGCGGAGGAGCGCCTGCTGCTGGTTTTTAGTGACCGCTGCCGCCGTCCTCTTCAGAAGGGGATCTATATAAGGCCAATATGCCACTCAGAAATCTGCCAGAGAAGCCCATCGACTCAAGGACTCCACCCATAAATGACCAGGAGACACGGTCAAATGCTTTTTCAGCATCTAAAGCCATAATCAGGGAGGAAATTTTACCAGCATGGATAGAGTGGATCAAGTCAATGATCTTCCTGGTATTGTCTGGGGCTTCCAGGTATGAAACCAACCAGATGAAAATGAATAAGGGAAGGCGGGAGTGGATTTAATCTATTGGCCAATATTTTTGCATAGGTGTGGTGCTTCCCTGGTTTTGGGATCTCTACAATATTAGCTTGGGTGGTGAAATGGTCGAAGGAAGCACCTTCTAAAATGTGATTAAACAGAGAAGTGAAATGGGGTTCAAGGACCTGCGCAAACTTTTTATAGTACTGTGCGGTAAAACCGTCCGGTCCTGGGGCTGAGGAAGTTTTAAGAGATTTGATGGCTGTCAGGACTTTGTCTTGCGTAACAACAGAGTTCAGGTGGCAAGCTGGGCTGAGGTAAGCTTGGGGAGTGGGGTAGTGGCTAGGTATGTGCCCAAGTTCTGCTCTAAAAGGTTCACACGCGGCGGGGCTGCAGGAAGGTTATAGAGGGACGAATAATAATCTCGAAAAAATACATAGAATAGAGGAAAGGTCATTTGTAATAGGATCCTGAGCTATTTTATGAAGCTTACCGGTAAAACCTGCTGCCCGCTTTTTCCGTAATTTGCCAGCCAGCACAAAGTCCGCTTTATCTGCCTTATCGTAAAAGCATTGCTGAAGTTTTTGCATTATACGAGCCGCCTTCCAGGAGAGAAGGGTATTCAATTGATCCTTCAGAGTGTCTATTTGTGTCAATAGACTATGGTCTGGGCGGAGTTTGTGCTGTGTTCAAGCGAGGATATCTCTGCTGCCGACCTCTTTCTAGCTGCAGCAGATGTACCAATCAATAGCCCATGAATAGTGGCCTTGTGAGCTTCCCAGACAACTCCAGGCGCCATAGAAGGGGACGAGTTCTCCAAAAAGTAGTTAGTGATAGACGTGTCGATGGATAGTGTGGCAGAGTCATTCAGAAGAATCGAATCATCCAAGCGCCATTGCCTAGAGCTAGGAGGTTGGTAGATAAGAAAATGGAATAATGCCCGCCTTGGTCATGTGGGATGTGAGAGAATGAGAGACATGGAGCATGTCAATACGGGAGTATATATGTGATGGGGTGCCGAGAAATGAGTATAGTGCCAGCCGTTGAATTTTTGAGGCACCAAGAGTCGTGTAGGTTGTATTGCTTGGGTAGGGAGGCTAGAGTCAGAGAATCTTTAAGGGTTCATTTTTGAAGAGGGAGGAGAAGATTTATCTAGGGACGGATCAAGGACTGCATTCAACTCTCCTCCTATTATCAGGTGTCGTAGTGGTAGCCTCTCTATATGTTTAAATAGAGTAGTGAAAATGGAACTTTGTCCTTGGTTAGGGGCATAGACAGATACCAGAGAGATTGGGTTAGAGCGGAGAGTGCCAGAAACTATCAGAAAACGGCCCTCTGGGTCCGCAAATGTGGAAGAATGGGAGAATGGAACCTTACTATGAAAGAGTATCGCAACTCCTCTTTTTTTGCAGTTGGCAGATGTGAAAAAAGTCTGTGAAAATTGTTTACCTTGGAGTTCAGTATGAATACCTGTGATGTGAGTCTCTTGTAAGAAGACAATGTTCGCCTTTTCTCTCCTACAGGCTCCCAAGACTATAGTGCGTTTGCGTTAAGAGTTAAGCCCATTTACGTTAATAGAGAGAAGTTTCAGCGCCATTTGAACTGGATGAGTTCTGTCTCAGGATGCAAAATACGGACAAAAACGCATATTACTATCGTTTATATGTAGCATTTTATGTACAATACTCAGGGTACAATTTGTGTTGAGCACATTAACAGGTGACTTATTGCACAGTACATCAAATTGAAAAAAACTATTGTTACTATAGTTTGTACAACTTCATTAATTTATGTAAACTCCATTTGCATTTTAAGATTTTACTTGATTGGCAACAAAAAGATAAGTCTGCAAAAGATAGATAAAATAATACAGTAAATGCTTGCAGGTATGTATGAATAACTACTCATTTTGTCCTTTGTTCTGATGCAGCTTAAACACTTTTGCTTGACATTGAATATGTGGATTATCTATAATGCAACAAAGTCTATAGTCAAGTCTAACATGACTGTACTAAGCAAATATCAGGAGCTCAGGGGTTGATCAATATTAATAGGGAAATTTAAGAAGATTGGGTATAGGATGCATTTAAAAATGTTGTATTTGCCCTAGCTAGAGGGTGCTGAAATGCCACTAAAGAGTTTATAATTATTAATATTTCTCTCCTTACTATTTGCATCGGAGAGTTAGGAAACATCTGGGTATCTGCTCTTTAAATACTTGCACAAGAAAAGGTGGCTATGAAACAGAGTAATTAGCTTCTGTGGATAATAACAATTTTCTCAGAATTTTCATTCAGTGAGACAAATACGTCAAGAAAAGCAAATGGCTTTCAGTGACTTTACAAGTCGGCAAAGTCATGCTTGGGTAAGGAATTTTATCTGTGGGGTAAAATTCCACTTATAGTATTCCCTGTAGGGTAAGTTCCAAATGTTTTGTGTCACCGAGATTTGAGAACGGAGAAGATAATTCAACAGGTACAGAAACTTAGCCATTAGATAGCTCTTAAAATAGGGCAGTATTTTTATGCTAATAATTGTTTCACAATCTACATTACTCATTTTTATTGCTATCTTTTGGTGAATTACATGGAGATGTGATATTCACCATATGGGGAGTACAGGGGTACTAGCATATGGTGCCCGGGCTCAATATGGTGCCCATGGCCCGGGCGTACTAGGGGGCCCGCTTGTCCAACAATGGTGTGTCCTCCCCGGCGTTGCCACTGCTGCTGTGAGCCTTGCAGTGGCAGGCAATTGTCAAAAGGAGATTGGAGTTGAACGGCAGGGGGAAGATCGCTCCGTTCACCAAGGTCATGTGACCCGCACCCTCTCTGTCACTTGAGACCTCATGTCACTCTCATCTTGCCGCCACCGCTGTAGGAAGGAACGCTCTGCTGTCAAAACAGAGGAGAGGCTGCAGCAACATTCTTTCTCTGTAATCTGTGTGACCAATTTTATTTTACTTTTTATAAATGGACAAATTGAAGAGGTTTAGTAGGGCAGTGTTCATTTTTTTTTTTTAAGGAGCATGTTCGGAGCTCTGATGTGCATGTAAGGATCATGTGGGGAGATCTGAAGAACTTGTGTGCGCTGTGGGACGTAAGGATTTGTATAAATCTGAAGGCACGAGGGTGCATTAGTGGCAATTGGAAGTCTGAGTGCCATTTGGTAGAATTTTGATGAAGGGCATGTGTGGGCATTTTAGGATTAGTGATGTGGACGTGCCAAGGTACAGTTTGGATGTATGTATAATATACTATGTGATCTTATGTACTGGGTTCACTTATTGCTCGGCTTTCCATATCTAATGTGCCTGTACATTTTTCAAACAGGTCCCAACATTCCATCCAGACAAGAAACCAGCAGCAGGTTGTAAAAGCTGTAATGACAGGTAAGGGAGAACAACACAGTCCACCAACAGCCTTGTCCTTTAGCCCTCCTAATTTTCTTTCCTAACATCTCTTGCTAACTCCCTCTCTTTTCCTTTTTCTCTCTCTCTTTTTTGCTGTCCTTTATATGTCACCGTCCTCAATGTCCTGTCTATCCCCCTGCTGTGTTTCTACCTTTCATCTTACTCACCTTCTCCCAGCCACGTTCACTCCTTATCATCCTCTCCATCCTTATCCTTTCTTTTTTTTGTTTTATTTTCATGGTTAGGGTTTGGTGGGACGTGCCCAGGAGCCTTGAAGTCTTCCAGGGTCATTTACTTGCTGCCTCGGTACAGTAAGTACAAATACATCACTTCCCAATCTTTAACCTGCCTGCTAAAAGCCCAGTCACTGAGAGCAGGAAGAAAACTTGATGTATCTGGGGACTGTTAGTAATAGTACACCCTGACCTGACCCCTATTCCATGACTACACAAGATTAGCTGTAACATTAGTAGCCCATCACAGTGACCACACTGACCTCAGCAGACCACTAGACCTACACTGATCCCAGACCCAGTCAAACATCCTTACCCAGCAAAGACACCTGCATTTCCTTTCCAAAGTTAACTTATATGTGACCATGCTATATCTTTCTAGTTCCCAGGTCCAGTGCCAGTTCTGAGGAGAAGCAGAAGGTTTGGCTGCCACACAGACTTCCCTGTTTGTTGAAGCCTTGAGCCCCCAGCAGAAGACTGCAATCAAGCAACCGTGATCGATAATATCTATATTTGAAGTTTATTTGCAAAGATAGTGTTCTCTTCATGGTTCAAATTGCAATTTTCATATTTTACACAGTTTAGTTCTTCATTTTGTTTGTTATACATTTTCATTTTTTGTTTCTTGTAGTATTGTTTTCATCTTTCTTGTTTGCAACAAATGTTATTATTTATACTTTATTGATCTGAAGTTTTTTACACATTTTATTGCCTTTTACATTTTTGGTACTTGCCACTCTTGTATCACCATTAATCTGGCTCAGTCTAACACAAGAAAAGGAAAGAACGTGAGCAAGAAGAGTAAAAGATAAAGAAGAAAATGATACTACAGTTCTTCAAAAGCCACCCACTAAGCAGCAAGATGTGGTGGAAAATAATTTATATGCTGAGGCCCTAAATGAAGTTGTAGAAGAGGAGAGTCCTTCTGGCAGTACATCTCTTTCTCGGGAGTCTACAACTACTGCCAATCTAGAAGATACATCTGAGGTAGAAGACCCGGCTTCAAGCAGCACCTCTGTATTTCAAGAAAAATGTTCATTATGATGTATATTAGAAAGATCCAGCACTGTGGCCAGATATACTGAAGGACAAAGATAGAGAAAGGATCATACTGGGGTCATGAGTTCAATTCCTGACCATGGCCTTATCTGTGTTAAGTTTGTATGTTCTCCCCGTGTTTACGTGGGTTTCCTCCGGGTGCTCCGGTTTCCTCCCACACTCCAAAAACATGCTAGTAGGTTAATTGGCTGCTATCAAAATTGACCCTAGTCTCTCTCTTTCTCTGTATGTCTGTCTGTCTGTGTATGGTAGGGAATTTAGACTGTAAGCTCCAATGGGGCAGGGACTGATGTGAATGAGTTCTCTGTACAGCGCTGCGGAATCAGTGGAGCAATATAAATAAATGGTGATGATGATGATACTCAATGGCCTAAGCAATGAAGCTGAATTAAAGAAAATTATTAAATGTATGCCAAAGGATTGTGAAGACCGTTCGTTTACTGATTTTCTTTTATATGCAAAATCATCTAATGAACGTGAGATGCTTATAAGAGACTGGCTTCGATGAAGCACTAGGAAACATGCATTGCATTGCATCACTTGCTTTGCATGTGCTGCGGACCATGGCAAGGCTTCTAATCTTCTCTGCAGGAAAGATGGATTTGATCCCTCATAGAATAAATGGCATCAACTATACAATAGACTGCCAGAACATGAGAGGGGTATTCAGCACAAGCAGCATTATTGGAGCTGGAGAACATTGCAGATATCTCTTAGCAGACATGAGCTGAACTCTGTCATAAAAAAAAATCTGGAAAAGGAAACTGAAAAATTTGCTGCATTACTTAAAAGACTGCTGGATTTGACCTTGTATTTGGCATCAAGGAATATGGCATTCAGACGAAGCTCCAAGAGGATTGGAGACTTAAACAATGGAAATTTCCTTGGTACTCTGGAGCTGGTATCACATTATGATCCTCTTCTACGAGAGCACTTAGAAAATGTGAAACAGTCAGCAAGTGTCACGAATCGGGGTCTTAGCCCTGTTTACACCACTCGGCGGTACCATATCACCGTAAATGTCCCTGTTGGTCAAACGCAGCATTCTATCCTGGGACAAGACTTCTGTCTGCAGTACTGGAGGCTGCCATCTTGGGTGAGACATTTGCTAAACATCCTGCTGAGTCTGAACAACTGATCTCATCCAACAATTGGCTTACTCTGCAGACTATAAGAGTCTCCTCCTACACTCAGCAAATTGGCAGTGCAACACTTTGCTAGTTCCTGGTTCCAGATCGCCACAGTTGCTGTTGTTTTTGCTGCTTCTATCCTCCTGCTGTATACAGATCCCAACCCTTCATGTGAATTCAGCTTCATCCTGGTTGCTGCTTCAATACTCCTGCTGTATACAAGTCTCCACTGTTTATCCTCTGAGGGAATTCAGCCACATCCTGCAGCTGTGTTATGGACTTCTCTGTGTGAGTTCAACTTCATCTTGCTGGCTGTTATATGAACTGCAAACCAATAACCCTCTGTGTGTATTCAGCTGCTTCATCTAGTTAATGTTATATGAACTGCAAACCAATAACCCTATGTGTGAATTCAGCTGCTTCATCTAGTTACTGTTATATGAACTGCAAACCAGTAACCCTTCATATGAATTCAGCTGCTTCATCTTGTAGCTGTTATATGTACTGCAAACCAATAACCCTTATGTGAATTCAGCTTCATTCTGCCTGCTAAAATAAATACCTTGGTCATTTATTCCTCGTGTGGATTCACCTTCATTCCAACTGCTTGTGTACAGATTCCAGCTATTATCTTCTGTATGGTTCCTCCTCCCAGTTTCCACTACACTCCTGCTACAGCTAGTCCCAGGGGTCCCGAGATGGATTCCAGAAACCCTATTGCTGTGACAGTTTGCACGGATCTGATGGATCCAGCAGGGGAACATTTCCCAAGGGCGGACTCAGTCCGATGCCTAGCTGAACACATTGGAAAAACAGGAAACTACTCAAGAGCAAGTGATGAGATATTTGTAAGAACTATCTTACAACTAGCTTGTATGGCAAACCTACAGGCCGTATTGAGACAGACACCTACACAAGTCTCTTCTGAGAGTACCAGTGCCGATGTTGTACCAGGTCCACCGCCTTGGTTGGTTCTCCCTACGCCAGCCAAATACGATAGAGACCCAAAGAACTGTAGAGGCCCTAAATGAAGTTGAAGTGTATTCCCGTGTACCAGACCATTTCCGTTCCTGACTACTCTTCATTGGATTTCCCTGTGTACCGACTCGGCTCTGCTTTGACTCTTCTCTTGTGTGGATATCCCCGGTACCAGTCCTGATTCTGTCCCTGACGATTTTACTATCTACTCACCAGTTCCAGTCAGTTTTCTCCTGGACCCCGGTAAAGTCGTGCTTCCAGGCATGGCTCCGGCATGATCTGCAGCTCCTCTGCTCATCCCACATTATACGGAGACGCAGCCCCTGCAGTATCTCTGCGCCCTGATTTCTACAATCTTCTTTGGCTCCGGACTCAATCTTGCCACAGGTACTATTGACTGTTTACATATATCACCGTGTGCCTATAATTGTTGTTACACCTAAATCTCCGGACTCTCACCGATACTGTGGGTTGCAGTTACTCATGGTAACCGCCTTAGAACTATGTCTCTCAAATCTCCGGACTCTAACCGGTACCGTGGGTTGCAGTTACCCCTGGCAACCGCCTAAGAACTGTGTCTCTCAAATCTCCGGACTCTCCCCGGTACTGTGGGTTGCAGTTACCCCTGGCAACCGCCTAAGAACTATTTCCCTAAAAATCTCCGGACTCTCATCGGTACTGTGGGTTGTAGTTACCCTTGGCTACTGCCTACGCCCAGTGTCATCACCTTTACCTATCAGCTGTTCCTTTATTTATTCCAGTGGACACAGGTGATATCAGTCTTGACACCATCCACTCGGTGTCTCTCCTGGCGCTCTCCTGCACTTCCTACTCTATGGCCTCGGTAACTCTATTCCTGGGTTCTCCCCAGCCAGTGCACATCTCTTGACCCCTGTTTGTCTGCAGCCACCCACTAGTGGCAACAGTGAACACCAGACTCCGGGATTTGCTGTACTGGCTGAGGGGTTCCTCACATTATTACCAGCCAAAACCTCATACACAGACCGTACCTTGGAAAATATAATGGATCCTGGACAACAGGCTACATCCCAGTTCTTTAATACCCAGATCCAAAAATTGACTCAATCCCTTCAGGAACTTTCCATTCGGATCACTACACTGGAGGGCATCACCCGAAACCCCCATATACTCAGGGATGTTCCTGTAGAACCACGCCTCAACTTGCCAGACTGCTAACTCAGGAGACCGTAGGATATTCCGGAACTTCAAGGAGGACTGCAAGTTGTATTTTAAACTTAGACCTACCTCTTCAGGATCTGAGATTCAAGGCGTGAGTATTATTATATCCGTTCTCCAGGGAGATCCGCAGTCCTGGACCTTCAGCCTCAAACCAGAGCATTCCTGTCTTACTTCAGTGGATCTGTTTTTTGAGGCTCTGGGGCTTTTGTAAGATGACCCTGACCGAGTGGCATCAGCAGAAACACACCTACGGTCATCAAGACAAAGGGCTCGGTCGGCTGAGATATATTGTGCTGAATTTCGTCGGTGGTCTACCGACACATTGTGGAACGATCTGGCACTCAGACACCAGTTTCGGTTAGGTCTGTCAGACCCTCTCAAGCACTCACTTGTCCATTATCATGTCCCAGAGACTCATGAGGACTTCATGAGGGTGGCCATCAGGATCGACCGACGCTGAAGAGAAAGACGTATGGAGCAGGATCGAGGGCCCTCCGCTTCCTCAGATATATTTCTTCTCAGATCTCCAGATCTAACGGAACATATTCAAATTGGTACTCTATTTGTCTCACGAGGAAAGATCTAGAAGATAGAGGCAGGGTCTCTGTATCTATTGTGGTCTCAAAGGACACTTTATACAGACCTGCCCAAGCAAGTCAGGAAAAGACCAGGGGGTAAATGTATCAAGGTCCGATTTTTTCAGCGTGTTAAAATAGCAGCAAATCGCGGGTGATAACCTTTGATTTTAGTCAAAATTTTCTCAAATATATCAAGCTGCGATTTTGACCCTGATCTTCAAAATCGCTGGTCATCTCTGGCGATTTTATGCAATGTAAAACACTCCCGTGTTAGCTAACTCTCCTGTGTTGTAGCAGCGAGTTGTATAAACACATCACTGTTACACTGTCCTGTCATACAGCCGGGAGCTCCTGGCAGCTGTCAGAAGTGTAACGAATAGATAAAAGTTAAACAAAAAAAAAGCGTGGGGTCCCCCTCTATTCAGTCTTAACCCTAGTGCTGCCAGACTACTGCTGGTTCCGTGAAAATCAGAGAAAAAGTTTGCGTGGGGTCCCCCCGATTTTCATGGAACCAGCACTAGGCAAACCAGCCTGGGTTGGAGGCAATATAGCAGGGGGGACACGCGGCAGGGGTCCCCCTAGCATAATGACTAACCAACCCCAGGCTGTTCAGCGCTGGGATGGATTCCCCAGGGAGTGGGGTACGCCGAAAAAAACGAGTGGGCATCCCCCACTGGGGACACCCAGCCCAGTGTTGATAGTACTAGGGCTCTTCCTACACCCCTGGGCAGTGGGTGTAGGGTAATAATTGCAAAATAAGAGTTAAAAAAGAAAAAGAGCCGCCATTTTGTTTTGTGGAACTACAAGTGCCAGCCAGCCAGGTTGCCCTAAATACTGTGGGCATGCTGCTACTTGTATAACTACAAGCACCAGCATACCCACGGCAACCAGGGCATGTTTGCACTTGCAGAACCAGAAGTGCCAACATGCCCTAACACCCACGGCTGGCTGGGACCTGTAGTTCCACAAAACAAAATGTTTACAAATCCACAACACCCTGGTTAAAAGCACAAAAATTTTAAAAATAATAAACCCACAATAAATACAGTAAACAACCTCATTTACACCACATAATTTTATTAAAAATAATAAATACCCTATACTCACCAATGAAGTTTTCTTCTTTTGTCAGCAGCTTTCAATCCAAAAATGACTGTCACTAATGTCCAAAATAAATTAGTATCCAAAGTCCATGCTTGCCCCTGTCCCAAAGAAATTTGTACTTCCAAAAGTCCGTCTTGCCCTTGTCCCAAAGAAATTTGTACTTCCAAAAGTCCGGCTTGCCCCTGTCCCAAAGAAATTTGTATTTCCAAAAGTCCATGCTTGTAATTGTCCCAAAGAAATTTGTATTTCCAAATGTCCATGCTTGAAATCTGTTCACTTCTTCTGCCCAGGTGTAGACCATTGTTGATTGAAGTCTTCAGTTTTTCGGCCAGGGGGGCCCCATATTTGTAAGATCCCCAAATCTTCTTGCTTGCTTGAAGAAAAATAAAAAAGGGAGGAGCAGCAGCAAACAGCTCCTACAAAGTAGGAGTTCCGATACACAATGAGCTTAGCTCATTGCGCTAGGTCTATTTACAGTATTAGGTGATTTTCCCACACTGGTGGGAAAATCCCCCAATACTATAAATAGAACAACCGGACCTCCTACTGTGTAGAAGCTCCGATACGCAATAAACTTAGTTCATTGCATTAGGTTTATTTATAGTATTAGGGGATTTTAATTTTTTGCTCCGAAAATTCCTGGTGAAGTTCATGGTCGTCTACCTGGACGACATCCTTGTGTATTCTTCTTCCCGTAAAGAGCACATCATCCACATCAAGAAGGTTCTCCAGAGATTGCGAAAAAATCAACTCTTTGCAAAACTAAATAAGTGTTGAGTTCTTTGTCACAAAGATCGCCTTCCTGGGTTATGTTATATCTCCCTCGGGCTTCGCTATGGATCCCAGTAAGCTGCAAGCTGTTTTAGAGTGGGTTCAACCTTCAATTCTAAAAGCAGTCCAACGCTTTCTAGGTTTTGCAAACTATTATAGGCGTTTTATTGATTCTTTCTCCATCATTGTGGCTCCTATCATCGCTCTTACTCGGAAAGGAGCAGATCCAAAAAATTAGACCCCTCAAGCAATCAAAGCTTTTCAGACCTTAAAACATGCCTTTTCCTCAGCTCCTGTTTTTCATCATCCTGACCCGAAGCTTCCATTCTTTGTTGAGATGGCCGCCTCTGAAATTAGGTTTGGCGCTGTGCTCTCTCAGGTTTCGCCGGACGATGATAGACTTCATCCGTGTGCTTACCTTTCCCAAAAATTCTTCCCGGCTGAGATCAACTATGACGTGGGCAATCAGGAGTTGTTACCCATCAAGTGGGCATTCGATGACTGGAGACACTGGCACGAGGGTTCCACCCACCGGATCACTGTATACACAGACCACAAAAATCTCATTTACATCCAATCTGCTAAAAGAATTCCAGGCAAGCCCGATGGGCCCTGTTCTTCACCCGATTCCAATTTCTGATCACGTATAGACCTGGCTCAAAAAATATCAAAGCAGATACGCTTTCACGCAGCTTACAATCATACTGCAAGAGAGTCCTTCTGTTCCCATGCCTATCATTTCGGATCAAAACATCATTGTTGGAATCACTCAGGACCTTCAGTCTTCACTCCAACGTTTCCAGGATCAAGCCCCTGCAAATACTCTGGCACACCTCTTATTTGTTACATTTTCGCTCAGGAAAGCAGTCTTGACTGAGTGTCATACTTCTAAAGTAGCAGGACATCCTGGAATCCTGAAAACCTATAAATTACTTAGACGTTCTCTATGGTGGCCTGGAATGAAGAAGGATGTGGTTTCTTACATTTCTGCTTGTGTGGTTTGTGCCCTTACCAAAGTTCCTAGAACCCAACCTATGGGGGAACTCATGTGACTGTTTATTCCTCATAAGCCCTGGTCTCACATTTCAATGGATTTTGTGGTGGACCTCCCTGAGTCTCGTGGATGCAATACAATATGGGTAATTGTCGACCGATTCAGCAAACAAGTCCACTTTGTTCCACTCTCTCGGCCTCCCAATGCCAAAGCTCTTTCGAATCTATTTGTGAGGTACATCGTCAGATTGCATGGTCTTCCAGAGAAAAAAAAATTCTTTTCCCTTGGCATTAATATCATTTTGTCCTCTGGATATCATCCTCAATCTGATGGTCAGACGGAAAGGGTGAATCAGTCCATGGAACAATATTTGCTTTGCTAAATCTCTAAAATGCACAACAACTGGACAGAATATTTACCCTGGGCAGAATTTGCCCTGTTACCTGCTCCTGTTGTTTTCTGCCAGCTTAGTGTATTCCCGTGTACCAGACCATTTCCATTCCTGACTACTCTACATTGGATTTCCCTGTGTACAGACTCGGCTCTGCTTTGACTCTTCTCCTGTGTGGATATCCACTGATTCTGTCCCTGCCGATTCTACTATCTACTCACCAGTTCCAGTCAGTTTTCTCCTGGACCCCAGTTAAGTTGTACTGACAGGCATGGCTCCGGCGTGATCTGCAGCTCCTCTGCTCATCCGCTGCAGCATCTCTGTGCCCTGATTTCTACAATCTTCCTTTGGCTCCAGACTCAGTCTTTCCACAGGTACTTTTGACTGTTTACATATATCACCGTGTGCCTATAATTGTTGTTACCCCTACATCTCCAGACTCTCACCGGTACTGTGGGTTGCAGTTACCCCTGGCAACCGCCTAAGAACTGTTTCTCTCAAATCTCCAGACTCTCATCAGTACTGTGGGTTGCAATTACCCCTGGCAACCCCCTAAGAACTGTGTCTCTCAAATCTCCGGACTCTCACCAGTACTGTAGGTTGTAGTTACCCCTGGCAACCGCCTAAGAACTGTGTCTCTAAAATCTCCGGACTCTCACCGGTATTGTGGGTTGTATTTACCCTTGGCTACTGCCTATGTCCAGTGTCATCATCTTTACCTATCAGCTGTTCCTTTTTTTGTTTCAGTGGCCACGGGTGATATCAGTCTTGACACTATCCACTCGGTGTCTCTCCTGGCGCTCTCCTGCACTTCCTACTCTACGGCCTTGGTAACTCTATTCCTCGGTTCTCCCCAGCCAGTGCACATCTCTTGACCCTCTGTTTGTCTGCAGCCAACCCTGTCCCCACCACTAGGGGCAACAGTGAACACCAGATGTTCGGAGCAGACTCTGAGTTTTGCTGTACTGGCTGAGGGGTTACTAACAATTAATTTACTGGGTTACATCATCTCAGGAACCGGTCTACGCATTGGATCCAGACGAGGTACAAGCAATTATAAATTGGCCTCAACCTACCACCTTGAGAGCAATACAACATTTCCTTGGTTTCGCTAATTACTACCAGAAATTTATTCGAGCCTACTCTATGGTAGTAGCGCCTGTTATCACTTTAACCCAAAAAGGTTCCAACCCTACTAAATGATCTCTTGAAGCACAAACAGCTTTTTAGCAATTGAAACAAGCATTTGTTTTGGCTCCTATCCTCTCGCAACCTAACATTAACAGCCCATTCTATCTGGAGGTTGATGCTTCCTCGGTTGGTGTGGGGGCCTTACTTTCTCAGAAATTTCCCGATGAACAATGGCATCCATGTGAATTCTTCTCTAACAAATTTCTCCCAGCTGAGCGGAATTATGCCAGCAGAGACGAACAGTTGCTCGCTATTACGTTGGCTCTAGAAGAATGGCAAGGGACTCGTTATCCACTGACAGTTTATGCCGATCATAAGAACTTGTTGTATCTGAAAACCGTACAGTGTATGAACCCCCATCAGTTTAGCTGGGTGCTGTTCGTCTATCGATGCGACATTCATGTTACCTACCGTCCGGGCTCTAAGAACTGTAAGGCAGATGCTCTTTCACGATCAATAGTAGAGAATGAGGATCCCAATCCTTCCGAAACACAACCTATCATCAGTCCTACGTGCATCACTGCCACCAAACCTGAGCCAATTCCTCCTCATGGCAAAACTTATGTGGCAGAACCTCTACGCAAGAAACTTCTCCACTAGGCTCATTGTTCTAAATTTGCAGGACATGCTGGTGTGCGGAAAACTCTTATACCAATTAGTTATAGGTGGCCTACTCTTCCTAAAGATTCTGCCTGCTGTAATAAATACCTTGTTATTTATTCCTCGTGTGGATTCACCTTCATTCCAACTGCGTGTGTACAGATTCCAGCTATTATCTTCTGTGTGGTTCCTCCTCCCAGGTTCCACTACACTCCTGTCACAGCTTGTCCCAGGGGTCCCGAGATGAATTCCAGAAACCCTATTGCTGTGACAGCAAGAAGGGAAAAAAATGTAAGCACATTATTTATCATGGGCCACCCAAAACCAATTTATAAATCGATTGTAGAAAATGTGTTCTGGACACCATACTACACTCTTTATTCAGTGAACTTCAACACCTTCGAAAAAGTCTATGTGTCAGGCACCGCCCGCAACTCCTGGGACAGCCGCCTGCACCTCCGCTGTAGCGGGTCTGGTTGCTAGGCAGCCAGACGCATCATTTCCGCCCCGCTCGGCTGCCCAGCTGCAGACTTCGGAGCGTTCCCGTTGCTAGGCAATGGGATGCTATTATCAAGAAGCGCTATGGCGCTAAATTATGACAGCGCTGCGGCGCTGACTCCTCATTGGCAACCAGTCATTATTTAAACCCCTCCTGGCCCCATCTCCAGTGCCAGAGTTTCAGGTCCATTCCTGTCTCCAGCGTTTTCCTCAGTGTCCCTGCTATTTGCCTGTCTCCTGATTATTGCCTGTCTGCCTGTGACCCGGATTGCCTTTGATTACCCCTTTGGATCTCCCTTTGTACCATGCTGCCAGAACGCTACCGACCCGACTTGACTCACCTTCCCTTCGGATTCTCCTTGTGTACCTGCCTAGCCCGCACCGTTGCCGAACCGGCTTGTCTGACAATTCTTCTCGCGCTTCGCTATCTGACTCGTGGAAGGACCGCAACCTGCCTGTTTCCTGCAGCTGAGTCCATACCTCCTTGCGGGGGTCCCTGGTGAACAAAAGGGGCACGTTAGACTCCGCACCTTCCTTTCAGTAGTGCCAATGATAGCATGATAGCAGGTATGCTATACTCAGTCATGACACTATGATGATACATTTAAGAGCCCCTTGAGTCCACTTGACTTGCTGAATAGCATATACAGCCAACAACTTCAAGGGATATTACTAAATTCTGAGGAGTTTACATTGCTATCAGAATTTTCACTACCCTTCCACTTTCTGTGGCTGAAGGAGAATGAGCATTTAGCAAACTGGCCTTAATTAAAAACTATCTGTGTTCAACAATGAGTGAACAACATTTGAACAGCCTTGCATTTCTCCCCATTGAACACGAACTTGCACAGAAATTGAATTTTAAAGACTTAATACAAGATTTTGCATCCAGCAAAGTGAGAATGTGGTCAACTAATCTGTAGAAGAGTTTTAAACTTTTTTCTCTTTCTTGGGGGGTTGGGGGAGGTACTTGGTAGCTGGGGGAGTGGTTGATGGGGGCAGGTGATTTTGGGGGAGGGGGGCCTGCATGTTTCATTTGTACTGTACCCACGGTTTCTGATGGCAGCCCTGCCAATAGCAGTGGGGATCGTTCCCTGTTCATCCATCATAATGTGCAGCCCGCAAGGTCCATAATTTTAAAATGAAAAAAGGATGGATTGTAAATACAATTTTGTAGTGTCACAGCAGCACTTGAGAAGCTCTTGCACTTTGTCTAAAAGGACTTCAAAATGTTAAATCCAAATAGTTACTATAGAAAATCACTAGAGATTGGTTACGAATAATTGCCTGTTTGGTGTGAGGACGGTGGTAACCAGAGGGATCTACCCAACAGGGATTACCCACTTTATTTAATCTTTCTCCGTAGGTTACAGGGGCTACACTTTAGACCGTCCTTACACAGCATGTTTCTCTATCTGCATTTGGTGAGTCACACACAACTTCCCCTCATTCACTCATCTATAGTTGTCTGATATCCCTAATTTCCATGGAAAGTCCAGGTATTAAAAATTTGCCCTGGAATTGTTTTCTCCTTTCAGTATTAACTAACTGCACCATAGAATTTGTCTTTTATGCTTTTTATGCTTAAGCTATTCTTAACATGCATTTCTTTTTATCTGGGCTTTAAATATTGAGTAATATGGTCATTTTAGGGCTGAACATATACCCTAATCCCTACAGTGTGCATAGTTTTGTACACTGATTCACATATGGTATACAGTTAAAGCACTTTTATCTGGGATAATTATGAAAGGCTTCTTACTAGTCTGTTAACTGGACCTTTCTGAAGTCACGAAGAATAAAGGTTTGATTAAATTAAATATAATACATATACCGGCATTTTGATTATTCTTAGGCTCCATATCACATATTAAAAAATATACTCTGTCTGTATTCAAAATTACTGTAGGTCTTTTTTTTTTATGTGCAAATTAAATACACTCAAATTGAAATGTCACAGACACCAGATTCCCAGCAATTATGTTCTAGGAGCTGTTATTAAAATGCCCTACAGAATAAACACCGGCTCCCTGTGTCAGAAGAATGTATATTATACACAGTAGGTTGTGCATTTCAAAATTCTACTTTCTAGTACACATAAGAAACTCAATCCAATATTTATACAGTAATAAAATAACTCCTCTTTTTATATCGCATATATAATATACGGTAAGTCATGATGAATCTGTTGGGTTGAAAAAAAGCATTTAGTAACTGAAACATTGATAAGTAAATGACCTCCCAGAAAATTTGGTGATGGGTAAAACCGTAAAAGTAACTGAGACAGACATAAAACCAGCGCAATTTTCCTTAAATAAAAATGGTATGATGTCACACAAGCTTTTCATTCTGTGCTGAAAAGACAAATTAAATTGAATGTATATATAATACTTGTGAGGCTTGAAAAGAAATATTGAGAAAAGCGCCTGTGTGACACAAACTTGCCGAAAATAAGTCAATGTATACAATAAAATGTACTAATGTAACACACATAAGATATAGCACATCTACTGGACGACTCATGGAAAAGTTATTTCAGCAAAGGTACCAACATAAACACATGTTTAACTTGAAGGTTTTTACTCTGATATTATTTATTCACACAAAAATACCATTTAGCAAATGCATGTAATATATAAGCATTCATTATTTGTGGCAAGTGAATGTAGGTTTTTTTATTGGTCTAGATCAACAACAAAACACCTCCCTTATGTAGTAGCCATTGTTTTGAAATACAAAACAGCTTTTTTTCACATTCTCTCCTTAATAATAACTTGATTTTCAAATATTGTTATTTATTTTTTTCTGTTTTACTGTCAAAAGACATTTAAGCTTATCGGCTTTTCTGGAGTACTTATTGTTAACAGTTAGATTTCTGCAAATGTGAGTTAACTTACAAAAAGCATTAGCGACAAATTTACACTGTGTAAAGCATTGGTATGTGATAAAAGATTTGGCACATATGTAACATTTACCAGGAACAAAACAGATGCATACAGATTTCCTACCTTGTTCACTATGGACGGACCCATCCAAACCGCTCTCCACACTCCCGCGGTCTAGGAAGGAAAAAAATAAATTACTGGGAGGCAGGCACACAGTTGTAAGGAGAAGGGGTGAATGAGGTGCAGGCCAAGAGTAGAGACTCTTCACTCTACTCCACTTTCCAACACCTCAATCTGCTCTAGGCCTGGGCACGGGGCTATGGATATTCGGGAAAGAGAACAATTCCACCCGAATACCCTACTCACCATGATACGGATGAGGGCCCTACCAAGAAAGTGACAAGATTGAAAAACTGTATTCACTGGGGAAAACAGTCGCCTTCTCTTGATAGCCGTCTGCATGCTTCTACTTGGAACCTAGAGACAGGGACAACACGACAACAACCACCCCGCAGAGCTTGCTCCCTAGCTCACATGTGCCACCCATGTTAGCGTTAACTATCAAGCAATAAAAGCAAACAAAGCAGTGTCTGTACCTATCAACAATCAATGTGAAACTTTAATGCTAAACTAAAACTGGATTTAGTGCACTGCTCTAACCCACCCCACTATTCTAAAGCACGCAAATCGCAGAATGCAGACATCACCGGATACCAAAAATATACATTTAATGAGGTCCCCATTTCTGTATCCTATAGGGGAATATACTAAGAAAGGTAAACAGTTACATACAAGACAATAACATACAGCACAGTGTAATATCTACCCGTTGCTGCCTCATAAATGGTCATTGGGATACATGTCTTCCAGTACAAGTACACCACAAATTGGCTGCCTACACACTCAATGTAGGACAGATTGAGCATGGTCTCATTAGTGGAATTTGCTACCTACACGTACTGGCCTAATGCCACTTCAAACACACAGGCCTCTCACCTGAACTCTGCCACAGGTCTACAGTTTAGTGGGTGGCTCCAAAGACTACTACTAGTCGTACCTCCAGCTAATCCTGGTTATGTTGTTGCCTCAGGCCTACTGCCCGTCTATACCTCAGGCCACCACCTGCTACTGGTGCCTCAGGCCTCTTATGCCTGATACTTAGGTTCACTGATGCTTCAGGCCTCCTATGCCTAGTACTTGGGGCTCACTAGTGCCTCAGGCCTCTCTAATGGGACTCAGGTTGCTCCGAAGGATTGCCTCCTAACTGCCCGGGCACTGTGCCCTCCTACCAAAGACTTAGCCTAGTGCCCATGAAAAGACCAGGGCCTTATGCCCCATAACTAGAATGCACCCAAAATAAAACACTACAGTTTCCTAATTAGCCAGGGCCTAGTGCCTGAATTGTGCCATGGGCCTTGGCCCGACCTAACTAGCAGGAATTACACTTATCTGCTCTGCACAAGATACCAGCCTTCTTCTGACGCCGCTTCCCGAGACTCCAACTCTTCCTGGCAGGGTCGCTACTAGAAAAGAAGAAAAGGAAAACTCACCGCTGCTGGATCCCAGGACTGGTAAGTCCAGTCTTCTTTTCTTCCTGCCTTCTCTTCTGTTCTTCCCATCTTCGCCCTCTTCATGGGCTCCTCAGCTGGGCACCCTCTCATACATTGGCAGTGGATAGCGGTAAATTTTACCTTGGGAAAATCGCAAAGCATTGGCCTATGAATATCCTTAAATGGTGGCTTAAGTATAGAACACCGGCTGATTTATATTTTAATATGGTTACTGCCAGTGATAACCCCGTTGGGGAAGCCCATATAATTAACAAGAACCAAATAAAACAAATAAACTTTATTAATCTAAAAATATTTAAGTATTTAAGGAAATAGAAGGTCTCCAACTGTTACCTTATTGTTTCAATGTAACAAAGCGAAAAGTAAAACTATTTCGGCAAGTGATCCGATAAACAAAAACCTATTTATTTTAAAAAAATATATATGTGTAGTACAAAACAAAGTTTGATCATCTATACTATTCTTTGGGAGGAACAGATTTTAGATGTAACTTTTGCTTATGTCTCTTTTGATATTTTTATTTTATTTTGTTAACTTCCTCCATCAATGATAATATTTTCTGCCAGATTTGAACACTAGTGGAAGCTATTATCTCAAAAGGATATTTTCATGGAGATCACTCATTTTGTAAGTATTGTTTCTGATGTGTTCTGCTACACAAACTGTGTTCTCCCTCAATCGCGCAATGTGGAACCTCAGGTGCTTAATCAACCACATAGAGTTTAATTGGAGGAGTGATTAATCATTCACAAGATCATAGGTGTTTCTGACCAGGCTGGTTGAAATAGAATGTTCTTTTGTTTCTTTTGGAAGCTAATTCCATGAGCTTTATTCAAAGTGATTCAAGTTGCATTGTGTTTTCTTAATCAGTGAATCCCATGAAGTTAAATCGCACAGACTGAAAATCTTCCATGTATCCCCCGACTTAAGCAACATTTGTTATCTATTTGTACCCTGCAGACTTAACATCTACTGTATGTGTGATTCTGAGGAACAACATGGAAAGCCATAACCAAACGTCAGTGACGGAATTCATCTTTCTGGCCTTTGCAAAATCCACCAGATACCCAATTCTACACTTCATCATTTTCCTGCTCATCTACTTAGTCATTATTCTTGGGAATATAATAATGATTTTGGTGATAAAAGTTGACCCTCAGCTCCACACACCAATGTATTTTTTTGTTTTCAACTTGTCCTGTCTAGACATATGTTATACTACAACCGTAGTCCCTCAGACTCTGTGCAACTTATTGAATAGCAAACATAGTATCTTATATCATAACTGTGTTATCCAACTGTTCTGTATCAGTACTTTTGGATCAGTGCAAATATTACTTGTAACGGTGATGGCATATGACCGCTATGTTGCCATAAGTAACCCTCTGCGTTATAAAACTGTAATGAGATGGGCTACATGCACAATGCTTATAGGCATAACATGGACAACTAGCCTTATTATAGCAGTTGTAGTAGTTTATTCTGTGTTCAGGCTCCCGTTTTGTGGAAAACCTGAGATTGACCATTTCTATTGTCATGCGGGACAGGTTTTGTTCTTGACCTGTTCCAATACACAAAGCCATAGGATAAGTGAGGTTATCACCTTCTTAACTGCCGTTTTCTTCTTTGGAATAACATTTATTCTCCTGGTTATGTCCTATGTGTATATTATTTCTGCTATTCTGAAAATCCGCACAAATAAGGGCCGACGGAAGGCCTTCTCCACCTGTTCATCCCACCTCACTGTGGTTATAACTGAATACACTTGCCTTGGATTTATTTATTTACGGCCTAACACTGACTATACAATGGATAAGGACAAGGTATTTGTCATGATCTTTTTATATGCCACTCCTATATTAAACCCTGTCATCTACACCATTAGAAACAAAGCTGTAATAGAAGGATTCAAGAAGTTAATTTCCACTAAGTTGTTTTGAAGTTTCAGAAATCATTGTCTGTTATTTAAAGAATTTTCCAACTACGTATTTTCCATTTATCTGTCTAGTTATAGGTTTTTTTTTGTTTTCTTTTTAATTTTTTTGTAATGCATTGATGCCATGCAATTCAGACCTCCAAATCTCTGGTGGTAATATGTTTCAGGCCCTCAGGGGCAGATTCATTTCAGAAAATACCCGCGCGGTGTGCTATCACAAAGGCCTCGAGACACCTTGCACGGATATTCTCTGACAGAAGTAACGCTGATTTCTGCTCTCGCCCCACAGAGGAGCGAGAAAAAAATCTGCATTACTTTTTACCGTGGTAACGGTAATAAAGTTCGCCCAATTGCATCTACCTCTAAATGTCTGGTTGTGATACAAAGCCGTTCCCTTATCTCTGGTGATAATATAATGGAGACACCAGATTCCTGAGCACAGTAAAATGCAGACCCCAGATCTCTAGTGGTGATATTCAATTTCCCAGGTCTAGCGTCATACTCTTCTCTGTTAATTGCCGGGCAGTGGTTATAACCAATAGACTACGCCCAAGCCCAAAACTGATCGGTAAATCACACCAGCCATCCAACCAACCACAGCCCAGCACAGGAATAGTCAGCAGAAGGGAGGTACAGATGGGCCTTTACTATGCTGCTCTGTACCTCCTCTCTACCAGCTACCAAGTGACAGTGGATGTGAGATTGAACAGGAGAGTCCATTTCAGGCAGCCTCTAAAAGCCTCCCTTCACATTCTGGGTTCCAGTGTAAGTGTCCTGTTTGCACTGCAATAATTCTAATGGAAGAGGAATAACAAATCCGGCACAGACTGACCTCTATCATACAGTAAGTGTTTTAATGGTGTATTAGAGTATATTTCTCAATCCCAATCAGTGATATGATTTCTCAGGAAAAAAAATAAAAAGATTAAAGTAGAGTACTCTGTGTGGTGATGATAGGAGCCACAGCGGCAACGGTCACCGCCGCGACTCTCTCCCTGCTGGTTCTGACATCCCTGCCGTTTCCATGACGACCTGGGCGTCACTTCCGATTTTTCGTTCCCGACCGCTGCCAAGGCAATGGTCGGACACTGAGTCTTCTAATCAGTGCGCCCCGGCATTACAGAGCAGCTGGGCACATGCGCTGCTACGAGTACAGCCTGTGGGCTGTTTAACTATTTAGCTAAGTGCCCATTACCTGCTCTTGTGGTCTGTTACAGGGCAAAGCCCTCATTGGTCAATGTCACTATTTAAGGCAGGGAGGGCTTAGTCTCCCTGCCGGTTATAGCAGCCCATTCTCCCTGTCAGCTAACCTGCTCCTGTGTTGTGTTTGGTGAAAACCTTTCGGATTGATTACTGTGTATGACCCCTGCCTGTAACTTGGACCTTGCCTGCTTGCCTGTGACCCTGACCCTTTTGCCCGTACCTTGGACCCTGCTGTGTTGCTTGTGACTCTGACCTTTGGCGTGTTATTGAACCATTCTGCTTGTTAGTGACCTCTGACCTCGGCTTATGTCTGACCATCTGCTGCCATCTACTCTGTCTCCTGGCCTGCCGCTACGGCTTTGCATTACAAACTTGCACTACATCTGGAGTTAAGTCCTGGGTGCATCCGAGTACCGGTGAGCATAAAAAGCTCTATAGGAAAGGGCGGCTGCTAAAAGTGAAGACCTTCGCCATCTAGTTCTGTAAGTTTGTGAACAGACCGTCAGCCTAACAGGTGAATATAAAGTAATTAATTGATAAGAGTGGAATCTTACCTTTGTAATGTGAGGAGCAAACTTTACTGCATAGGTGATGGAGACCACTAACAAAAGTGTTATGATGTCGTGTTTAAGTAGATCCCTCAATCCAAATCCATATGATAATCATTAAATGAACAGGAATAATGACAAAATGAGTGTATTCTGTGTTGTGAATGAACAATAAATCAATATCATAAGGTATTACTTGACTTATTAAGGTGAGAGACAGACTGTTCTAAATTAGAAAAACACAAAATTGCAAAGGTATCTCAGGTCACAATAAACAAATTGAACACTGTGGATATTCAAAACATAATTTATTTGTATGTTAATATAAACACATATAAAAAAATCTCACCAAAACAGGTGATGCCACTACTCAATATCGTTAAATAGTAGGACCTAAAAATGAACTAAAATATAGGTGTACCTATATGGATAATGCATGCATTTCTCTCTATAATGTCCTGAAAACAGCGTGTAGATGTTGTAGCACTGGAGCATCAAAAATCTTGTCCGGTTATGAGCTGATAATATTCATGAAATTTAATATCCAATAGGCAGAACAGATTCATACAGCTGGATGAATAAATTATTATAGCAATCCACAGACTATAGTTTAGAAAAAATAGTTTCTTACCAGATGAGCGTTTTTAAGACATACACGAGTGGGAACAACATCCGTTGATATAATATTGAAAACAAGCTCTTACCAGATGCCTGGAATGTTAATGTGAGATTCAGCTCAAGTTTTCACAACAGCGTCTCGGATAGTCTTAAGTTAGGTTCTGTGGTTAGATTCCAAAGTACCAATAGATTATGTGCGCTCAGCGTCTGATGATAATTCCAATGTTAATTTCTGTGTGCCGTTAATTGGATCTCATATGAACATTGGGTATACCATATGAATATTTTGTTCCTGTGTCAGTGCAAATTCAAAGATTGATAGATTAAAGATGAGTAGTGATCACAACGAAGATTTAGCAAGCCAACTAACGCGTTTCATTACCACTGGGTAATTTCATCTGAGATAGGATTCAGATCATTTCAAAAAGTGACTTAATATAGCCACCTTAATCCAATCAAGATAATCAACACCTGCTATACCTTCAACTGAATATCCACAGTGCAAAAATCTGATCAGGATAAAAATATAAAATTAAACCAACAACTCTTTCTCTCATAATCAATATATAAACCTCTATGGTAGTAACTTTAATTTAACAATAGCTATCCCTGTGCTCTATAATTAATATCTATCTTATTCCATTTTTACATATTAATTATCCCACATATGCAGCGTCTACTTAAACCTAAATATATACTGATACACCAAGATGCATCGGTATCACACACTAGTAGCTCCATAGAGATCTATATCTCAAACAGATCTATAAAGAATATATACATATATATATATATATATATATATATATATATATACTGTCGAAGTAACAAAAACCTACATTACCATTAGTTCAATAGAATGAACCAATGAACTTGAACTTTGTGTTCGTGCTTTTAAGAGAGCGGGGAAAAAACACATATTACATAACAAGAGACATGTTTTTAGTAAATTTCCATTATTGCACAATTCATGAACAAAACAACATGTTATGTAATTGCCGGATATGGCCAAAGAAATATTAGCTCCACATAAGGTCAAGATGACCGTCCAAAATGAACATGTCACTTAAATGATAGAGTGCCAGCAGTGAGGTATGCTGGGAAGGTGTGTTTTTAAATAAGGAGTAACATATTCTATAAAAGAATGAGTTAATCAAATATAGGGTGTCAATTGGCATTTGAGACCCTGGGCGTATGTCTGCTTCGTCCATTATGGCTGTATCTATGTATAATATCATTTTAATAATAAACTATAGAAATATTATATTTTGGAAACCTGCTCATCTCATTTATTATTTAAAGAGAAGAAAAGAGAAAATCTTATACAAGCTGGGGCTTCCGTCCTATGGCTATCACATACCACACCGTACTCTCTTCATGACTGCTTCGACAAGGGGGAGACATTGATGATCTACACTCCTCTGCACTGGTGAGTATCAGATGTGTTAAATATATCTGTGCTCTGAAGTGTATTGAGGTACCGAAGCAGTGAGTGAAGAGAGGGTGAGGGTGGATGCTGATATGTAAAATAACCTAGGACCTTATTGCTAAATGTGTAGTAATTAAATAAAGTAAAAAGTAAAAAAAAATAAGACAGTTAATATGTTATTTAATTGTTAGTTAATAAGTACTTTGAGCAGTCAAAATTGCATAAATTTCAAAAGAAAGCAGAAAATTGTTATGTAATGATGATACAGCCTCTTTGCACAGCGTATAGCATTCTCATGTTTTAGCTCTCCCTTAATGTTTTGTTTTTTATATTATCCTGATGGTTTGCAAATGGTAAACTAAATGTGTAGTGAATACACTGCATAGTGTACATTGTAACTTGAGAAGAAAGCTAAATTACTGTCCTGTTGTTTATGTGTAAAATACTTCATCTGTTTTTAGAACAGCAAACCTTACTTAAACTGTGTTAATATTATTGATCAGTGAATTGTTTGTTCCATATATGATAATATCATATGGCATATCTGTCTTGTAAATCTGTCATTCTGCTATTCATACAGATACTTAGCTCTATTGCAATAAGTGCAGGACATTTAATTTCTTTATCACCTTGGAGACAGAGGTGTGAATAAATATGTATAGGTGAAAATAAGTTTTGTAAACACAGTAGACTAAAGATAGTCTGATGTTTTCTAGTGCCTGTTAAGACTTGTAAAATAATCAGATTTGGTTTTAAAGCATAGATAAATGTCCCATTGCAAGCTTAGTGTTAATTTATTTTTTAAGTTTATCTTATGAACGCGCATTTAAAGAGCTTATATGGAGGTATTAAGTGAATAAATAGTATTTGTCAGTTTTACAGCGAGCAACTACAAGACAGGGTCATGCCCAGATTGGAAGGGACTAGAAATTTCTCTGTTGACATAGGGACATGAGATGAATACTTAAATAAGGTCTTTAATGTGTGTTAAATAGTGATTTTGCAGATGAAGTCTTTGTTGCTTTGAATAAGTACTAATTGTTATTTAAAATACGGTAACAAAACCTGTGCTATGTAAGCTTTATCAGAAAATAATTGCTTGAAAAATAATAGTTGGTTTGCATTAAAAAAGGCAACTGCTATAGTTTTACACAGTGAGATTTGTAGCTGTGTCAGTTCTATTTTGTTGAAGTTTCGCCATTTTACAAACATGTCTCTCCTCCCATCTCCCTCATCCTATGGAATGAGGTGGATGTTTTATTCCCATGCCAAGAGGAGGAGCTCAGTATATGGAAATTTCCTGTGTTTTGAGCGTGAACACAGCTTTGTACCACAGAAAGGACAAATGACTGGACCCCGCCCTGCAATCTAATGCAGATCTCTTTTGAAATTATTACAGTCATAGATTGCGCAGCGTTGATTTTTAATGCTAATAAGAACTACTCAGAATAGTTTCTGTTGCTGTTACCTACAGGGGGGTTCAATCTTCATAAGGTTTCATAGACAGTTCTAATTATTTGTTATAATGTTTGCAGATTAATTGCAATCTTTTGTACCCACAGGAGACCAGAAACCAGAATATGTGAATGATGTTCTGCTGTGAAGATACTAAATAATTATTGTGTTTTCTTTCAGAAGTATCCAAGAAGGAGAAAATTAATTTATCTATTGACAAGGTTAAATTGTTTGACACCTGGCCAGAGATATTTAGATTTCCTAAAGGGTGGTCCTGATATTTGAGCACCCTCTACCTCAAAGAAAAAACAGAAAGAAAGAAACAGAAAGAAAGAAAAGCAGTACATTTATTTCTTGATATGTCACAATTCTGTAGCCAGTGAATACAAGGATTTTCAGCCATAGCTATATGCCAGATAAGTTGAACACTTT
This sequence comes from Mixophyes fleayi, assembly GCF_038048845.1. Lineage (NCBI taxonomy): Eukaryota > Metazoa > Chordata > Amphibia > Anura > Limnodynastidae > Mixophyes > Mixophyes fleayi. The sequence continues at coordinate 69,084,565 of NC_134404.1, read as the reverse complement.
CTTGAATTCATTAAGGTATTTGAAGAGATTAAAAGACTCTAACCTTTATCCTGGCATTAGGCATCTACAATTATAAGAAATGTTTATCATCACGTGAACTGATGATAACACTGGTTTAGGATATTTAAAAGATAACTAGTGTACAATTAGATAGGTAGCAAAAGCATTAACATTAATGTTTAAGGTTCATAGCCATAGCAGCTATTACTGTGGAAAAGACACAGGATATTGTGTTGCAGCGTGGGTTACATTTGTTTGTCCCTTGTGTTGTCACACAACTCCTGAATAATGCACAGACTAGACATGTGTCTGTAGCAAGGTTTATACAATGGGAAATTAAAATGAAATTAAATTGCATCAATTCTTCTAATTAATGAAAAAATAATGGCGCTGGAAGAGTATTGACTTCCCAAGTAAACTAATTTATAAATATATAAATTTAATATACCACATTAATTCAATGGTGTGGCACAAGTGTCTGCATATCGATTTGCAGTGAAGCTAGGAACCCGCTGACAGTAGGAACCTTTTTCACCATACAGAGTTCTGACCTACAGGAAGAGCAGGTGTACCTGTGTGGACACACGGCCAAAGAGAAGTTTTCACGGAAGAGAGAAGCAAGTTCATTTTATATGCACTAGCGGTTAAGTCCGCGTATATTCACTCACATATCGTGGTTAAAGGACATTCATCATACCTGGTAAGGAGCCATACTACACTATTTCTTTCTGCCGGAGGAACATTTCATTATATATACCTACTGTGCGGACAAGCTTCATTTCATATTTGCTATCTGCTTCATAGGAATTGTTTATATCCATCTCACCAGGATTATTGTCTTCATCTCCCTTGATTGGGATCTGGTCACATATTTTTTTCTTGGATTGTTCATGTATTTTATTACCATCTGGATCCAGAAGTAATTTGGATGTATGACATCCATTATTTTCTAAGTACGAATATAAGTGGGGAATTGTATTATTCTGATTATTTGATTTGATTTGATATGCTTTTATATATCTTTTGCAATTATTGTATGTGATATATTAAATTTATATTTATTTATACATTAGTTTACTTGAGAAGTCAATACTCTTCCAGCACTATTATGTTTTCATTTATTTCTGTACTCTTTGGGTATCAATAGACCCTTAATGAGCAGCAGGCTAGTTGACAACCCAAAGTATCAATATAAGAATTATCGTTAATATTTTTTATTATGATTAGTTGAACAAATGTGGTATCTTAAAGTATTATTAATTTACTATATGTGTTATTTATTTTTGGATCTTTATTTATTTTTATTTACAAATTGATTTGGATTATACATTTAATTATTTGTCTATCCCTATTAGCGCCAAACCTAAATCCTGTGGTGGGATATTGGTTGTTAGTATCAATTCTTGTAACATTACAGTAAACAAATGTCAGAATCCCCATCTTGCTTCATCATTGTCCTCAGAAACCTCACATGACAAGGAAGACAATGAGCATGATTGAATTAAGTAAATGTGAAAGTTTTTCTGTATGACCAGACATTTCTGAGACTACATTGAATAATTTAGATTAAAGTTTCATTACTGATGATTTTTTTTACAGATTAATGCATGATAACTCACTGGTGACAGTGATAGGATGTGCAATCACTATACATAATGAGATAATTGAAGTTAAGTCATTAGGCTTACACTCAGTTCAGGTAGCCGAACTTACAGCTATCATCAGAGCATCTCAGCTAGTTAAAGGAAAACGAGTAAACATTTACACAGATTTACGTTATGCGTAGTAACTACACACCGTAGTTCATGATTTTGGAGCTATTTGAAAACATAGGGGTTACCTAACATCAACAGGAACACCTGCATCACATGCACAAACAGTCAAACAACTGATAGAGGCTATATAGTTGCCATAAGAGGTTGCAGACATTAAGTGCCAGGCACATACCAAACAGACAGATAAAGTCTTACTAGAAAATAAACTAGCAGACTCAGCAGCTCGAGAAGCAGTTTTAGAAAGTTCAGGGCCAGATTAAGGGAATGGAGGCCCCTGGGCTAAAGGGGGCCTCCATTCCCCCGTGAGGGCCCCCCCCATGATCGGAGCTGATTGCGCCCCCCCCCCCCCCCCCGTGATCTTAGCTGCCCGTGCACCCCCGGCACTTACCTCCTTCTCCGGCGTGCTGTGCTCTCTTTACTGAGGAGATCCCGTGAGAGTGAGACTCACGAGATCTCCTTAGTAAGGAGACTACAGCGCGCCAGAGAAGGACTGCAGGGAAAGTGCTCAGCAGCACTGATCGCGCCGGGGGCGCCCCCGACCGATCAATACTGCTGCTGAGCACTTTCAAGGGCCCCCTGGATGCCATAGGCCCCTGGGCTGTAGCCCAGTTAGCCCTATGGTTAATCCGGCCCTGAGAAAGCCAGCCACATATCCAATTGATGATTTTTCATGATATCACATTTGAGAATTTACGACAATGTCAGGAAAAGGCTACATTGAATGAAATTCATACATGGAAATTGAAACAATGTTATAAAACAAAGGATGAAATTTGGGTAGATATAGAAAATAAAGCAGTAGCATTACAAATGTTGTTGCTAGCTTTTGCAGAAAGTGCTCATGGGTTAGTATACATGGGAGCAGATAACAAGAATAGAATTGTTATATCTTGTTGGAATGCCCATAAAATACTACAGTTGCTAAGTTTAAATGTGAAATATGTATAATTTGTCTTAAGAACAATGAAGGAAAGATAGTACCTACTAAGGTCAGACAGTTGCCTAATATAACCTTTTCATAGGTTACAAATTAGTTTATTGATTTTATTTAATTAAGAGAAAAGAAAGTTAAGAGGGTTACAGTATATGTTAGTTGATATTGATATGTGTTGGTGGGTTGAGGCTTAGTTAACTGGCTCAGACATAGTGCAACTTGTTGCTAAGAAGATTTTTGTTAGAATTTGTATGTAGATGTAGTTTACCCAGAGAGTGAATTCATTTCACAGAGAAAACGTGATTCAAAGGATGTGTAATATGATGGGAATAGATTCAAAACTTTATACACTATATCATTCTCAAGCTTCAGAGAAAGTTGAAATAATAAATGGAGTAATTAAAGAATAACTAAGCTTACTAAAGAAACAGGAATGGCACTTCTTTAGTTTATCATAGTATTAGAATCACTTTTAAACCTCTTCTCAATCTCTCTCCATATGAACTGTTATTGGACTTCAACCAAGATACGTTATTAATCCACAGGCTGACTTGAAGCTGCATCATGATTTAACTTCTCAATATGTCATACAGTTATCTAAACAGTTGCAGAAGCTTCAGAAGGCCTAGAAGAACACTTGAACAAAGACATTTACCCAGAAGCAGCTCTTGGGCCTGCACACAGAAGATACAACCTAGAGACTATGTTATGGTAAGAAATTTCTTACACTCTGGTTCCCTTACAGATCAATGGGCTGGTCCTGCTAAAGGCAAGTTCTATTAATGACCGATACTGCTGTAAAGGTTGCAGAGAAAGACACTTGGATCCACAGTTCCTAATGCAAACAGGTCAAAGACCCAAACTTACAGGAACCAAAGGACTCAGAACTGAACACAGATAAAGCTGAGTTACATTTAAAAGAACTCTTCAATCAAGATGGAAGTGATGATGTATAATCAGCTACAAGGTTATCGACTTATGATGCAAAGAACCTTCAACCTTGTTGCCTGTCTTATAGGAACAATGATATTTGTAGCCTCAACACGTTATTTATATATTTTGGAAAGGAATTGAGGAGAAGTTGTTAAGGTGATAGCCAATCTGATATATTAGATGAGGAGGTTTTTAATAAGATCATTTCTGCCTCTTTTCTAAACAGGAAAGCCAGGAAATTCAGAAATTGTAAAGGATTACCACCAATTCCAAAATGTATTTGTGAGTATTGTGGTACTCCACCAAAAGAAAGGTGATTAACATGGTGGTCTGACAATAATGAATATTGCTAGAGAGAATATCCAGTTGACCGATTGCATGTTATATTAAGTGAAATGTTAGGAGTTACAAATTGTTGGGTGTGTACTAAAACTCCTCTATTGAGTAAAAATATGCCAATGTTACCATTTCTAGCATCTTATGAAGAATGACACATATTAGTAGTGATATAAAATGTCAAGAACAAAATGGAGATCTTAGAGAATTGTTGAAAGTATATGTAACTTAACTAAACCTCCGGATATAGTTTTAGCACCACATATAACTGAATACATTTCTTTTTTGTTTAATAAACAATAAATGAGGTTAAAACGATAACACCTCAGATAAAGGACAGCATCAGGTATATACATTGCTGCCGTAAAACAATAAGTACTTCAAGTTGTAAGAGTTAGCATGAATAAGTGTGATACAGTAGTTACAGTGCCCAAAACATATGAGCCAGAATGTAAAGAACCTTGTACATTTGATGTAGACAGAGATTTAGACATTACATAAAATGAGAAAGCTAAACTAAAGATAGAACTTCAAACACATGTAACTAAGTTTGAAATATATGCCATTAAATCTCTTAAGAGTAAAATATGTACATAATGCACTTTGTATTAGTATAATTGACTTTTTAATCAGACTCTACTAGAGCCAGACTCAGACGAAGAAAATATAATACCAGACACAAAAAAATAGGTATGATAATCTCAACCATAGTGTTAGAATATTGTGGTTCATCTCTTTTACCAGGAAATATTTTATATATATATATATATATATATATATATATATATATATATATATATATGTATGTGTGTGTGTGTGTGTGTGTGTGTGTGTGAAAAATATGCATTTAAATAGTTATCAATTAATTCTAAATTATGCTGTTTAGGAAGAGTGGTTCCTCAGCTTTATACAGTATTGTACGATGAGTTGAAAAAGTTATTATTAATAAACTTATGTTCTACTCAGTAATAAGTCAGTAAGACATGCAGTGGGTATAAATATTGCTAATATGTTTACTTATGGAAATGATGGATTTATGACTAATCAATATGAAATTGAACGTTTGTCAAGATTTAATTGATAATGTGACTGAAATTTATTATGATCCCTTTTGTTATGTTGGACTTGAATTACAGGTATTTAAAAATGAACTTTTACAACATTGAGTAGGTTTGGACTATTTAACGACTCAAACAGGAGGATAAAGTTTAATCCTTGAGACTGAACTTGGAGTCCATTGTTTATTACCTAATCAATGGCACTTCCGATCCAGAAGCTATAATTACACGATATATAAACAACGCCCATAATATAAATAGAGGATTTTGATGACAAAATTATTATACAGACTTTTAAAATGATTCATCATGGACATGTTTAAATCCAAGCATATGGTTCTTTGGACTTGGAAAGTGGCTATGTAACCCAATGTATATTTACATGAAATTTTGTGATAATAACTGTGGCAATATTGTTTCTATATTCTTGTTTAAAGTATGGATTGTGTTGTATACAAAAATTAGCGAGAGTCAAACCAATCCGAGAACATCAGTGCTGACAGAAATATATACTCCCATTTAATTAATTATAGTCACATGAAAAAGTACCTTTTTATAAGTATATAAAAGGGTGGAAACTGTCGAAGTAATAATTAACAAAAACCCTATATTACCAATTAGTTCAATAGAATGAACCAATGAACTTGAATTTTGTGTTTTTGCTTTTAAGAGAGCGGAAAAAAAACACATATTACATAACAAGAGATATGTTTTTAGTAAATTTCCATTATTGCACAATTCATGAACAAAATAACATGTTATGTAATTGCCGGATATGGCCAAAGAAATATTGGCTCCACATAAGGTCAAGATGACCGTCCAAAATGAACATGTCACATTAATGATAGAGTGCCAGCAGTGATGTGAGCTGGGAAGGTGTGTTTTAAAATAAGGAGTAACATATTCTATAAAAGAATGAGTTAATCAAATATAGGGTGTCAATTGGCATTTGAGACCCTGGGCGTATGGCTGCTTCATCCAGTATGGCTATATCTCTGTATAATATCATTTTAATAATAAATTATATAAATATTATATTTTGGAAACCTGCTCATCTCATTTATTATTTAAAGAGAAGAAAAGATAAAATCTTATACAATACATATCATGTGTAGAACTTAAATAAATCTAAACACATATTAATTAACATATATTATAAAAAGAAAAATGTGACTGATACGAAATTCCCAACAAAATAATAATTGTAAAAATTGACTTTCATTCCGAATAACATATTTGCTTATAAAAAACCCAAAATGTATCCCTACATAACTGATTTGGGATACATTCTGTTATACAAAGTGAATAAATAAATATGTGTATTACATGTATTGAAAATTATATGCAGGCAGACTCATGTATGCAGCATGTACAGTATTTAGTTGACATCACAAAGGGGTTATATATTAATCTTTGAACCAGATATTGAGCTGCATAGTTCATTTAGCAGCAGATATGGCTCTACATAATACATTTGGCACCAGATATGGTCCTATATATTGGTCTTGACACTAGATATTTGTTGCTATTCTTTCAATTAGATAAAAGGCTACATGTTACATTTGGCTTGTCATATGGGCCCGCTTTCTAGACTTGGTACCATATATGGCTCTCTATGATAGACTTTGCAGCAGATATGTCTGAGCATAGGGTGGCTTCTAGATTTTGGACATATTTGTTAGGATGTTCATACAATATGTATCTATCCTTGTCTGTTATTGATATTAGCTGTATTTGAAAAGACAAATAAGTAATAAACATATTATTTTTTGCTCTTGTTTGCTTTATTTATTTATTTAAGGAATGCTAGCAGCAGTGGCTACATAGGCAGAAGATGTACATGGGCTCCCATTTGCAGTAAACTAAATTAGTGACAGTGGGAAGAAAAAGCAAACTTCATAAACAGGGCTGTTGGAACACGGTAAGCCCGGAAAGCAGGATGGCGCCATGTGTATCGGGGTGCCCTGCCACCCCGCCTACATTGATATTGAAAATATTTTTCTCTGCTGTGGGTTGGTTGGTGGGTGCTGTTACCTTTTCCGCCTGACATTGGAGTTAGTATTGGGTCTTAGGACATAGATGAATGCGAAGTGGCACCTCTCCTTCACATGTATAATGACACCTCTCCTGTGCATTCACATTGGCACCTCTCCTTCACATGCATAATGACACATCTCCTGTGCATGTGCAGCAGCACCTCACCTTCACATACATAATGACACCTCTCCTGTGCATGCGCGGCGGCACCTCTCCTTTACATGCTGTCACGAATCTACTAGGACGAGTGGGATCCTTCTGGGTCTCAACTGGGATTGGCTGTACTTTCCCCAGAGGTGCGGAGTCTAACAGAGCGTAAGGTTTTTGCCAGGGATTACCTCAAGAGAATTTGGGCTTTGCGGCTTCCACCCTGCAGGTCCCGGCCGTCTAGGGAAGTTCCCAGTGAGAGATGTGAGAGAATTGAGCACCAGGTAATGAACGTAGGTACCAGATTACCACTAAAGAGTGGAAATGGTGGGCAATGATCTGAGGTAGTACACTTGGAGAGATAGAGAGCAATGATCTGCAACAGTTACCACTAAGGAGTGGTTGTAGTGAGCGATGATCTGTGGCAGTACACTGGAGAGATAAAGAGTGATGCTCTGCAACAATTAACACTAAGGATTAGATATGGTGAGCGATGATCTACGGCAGTACACTTGGAGAGATAGAGAACGATGATCTGTCGCAGTTACCACTAGAAGTGGATAAGGTGAGCGATGATCTGCTGCAGTACATTTGGAGAGATAGAGAACGATGAGCTGCAGCAGTTACCACTAAGGAGTGGATCAGGTGAGCGATGATCTGCGGCAGTACATTTGGAGAGATAGAGAACGATGAGCTGCAGCAGTTACTACTAAGGAGTGGATCAAGTGAGCGATGATCCGCGGCAGAATATTTGGAGAGAGAGAGAACGATGATCTGCAGCAGTTACCACTAAGGAGTGGATCAGGTGAGCGATGATCCGCGGCAGTACACTTGGAGAGAGAGAGAGAACGATGATCTGCAGCAGTTACTACTAAGGAGTGGATCAGGTGAGCGATGATCTGCAGCAGTACACTTGGAGAGATGAGAACGATGAGCTGCGGCAGTTATTAATAAGTAGTGGATCAGGTGAGCGATGATCTGCGGCAGTACACTTGGAGAGATAGAGAACAATCGGTTGGTGTGGGGGCCGTACTTTCTCAGAAGTCTCCCGATGAACAATGGCATCCATGCAGATTCTTCTCTATCAAAATTCTCCCAGCTGAGCGGAATTTTGCCATCAGAGACAAAGAGTTGCTCGCTTATTAAGTTGGCTCTAGAAGAATGGCGATATTTGCTGGAAGGGGCTCATTATCCACTGACAGTTTACACAGATCATAAGAACTTGTTGTACCTGAAGACTGCAGAGTGTATGAACCCCCATCAGTTTCGCTGTGCGCTGTTCTTCTATTGATTTGACATTCATGTTACCTACCGTCCGGACTCTAAGAACTGTAAGGCAGATGCTCTGTCACGATCAATAGTATAGAATGAGGATTCCAATCCTTCTGAAGCACAACCTATCATCAGTCCTACGTGCATCGCTGCCACCAAACCTGAGCCAATTCCTCCTCATGGCAAAACTTATGTGGCAGAACCTCTACGCAAGAAACTTCTTCATTGTTCTAAATTTGCAGGACATGCTGGTGTGCGGAAAACTCCTGCTCTTATACAAAGTAGTTATAGGTGGCCTACTCTTCCTAAAGATTCTGCCTGCTGAAATAAACACCTTGGTTATTTATTCCTTGTGTGGATTCATCTTCATTCCAACTGCGTGTGTACAGATTCAAGCTATTATCTTCTGTGTGGTTCCTCCTCCCAGTTGCCACTACACTCCTGCCACAGCTTCTCCCAGGGGTCCCGAGATGGATTCCATAAACCCTATTGCCGTGACAGCAGGAAGGGAAAAAATGTAAGCACATTATTTATCATGGGCCACCCAAAACCAATTTATAAATCGATGTGGAAAATGTGTTCTGGACACCATACTATTATAAAGGAAAAAGGCAATCTATTTTTCTGTGATATGTGATGCCACTCCAGATGTTTCACATACAGAACAGAACGTGGTTGTTCTGCGGTATGTCCTTAAAGATTCAGTGACGGAACATTGGATTATTCAAAAGAGGTTCATTGAATATTTTGACTTTTTCAACAAAACTGGAGAAGAGGTTGCTGAAAAGTTGTTATCAAGATTAAATGAAGATGGCATTGATGTTAAGGAATGCAGAGGTCAAGGCTATGACAATGGAGCCAATATGTCTGGAAAAAGTAGTAAGAGCTCATATAGAGGAGAAGCATCCAACAGCTATATTTTGCACTTGTGCTGGTCATTCCTTGAATCTTGTGAGTGTGCATGCAGCATCGTGCTGTTCTGATGTCATGACATTTTTTGGGTGTGTAAATCATTTATATGTCCTTTTTAGTTCAAGTCCTGAGAGATGGCACATTTTGAAAGAAGAAATCGGAGGTTCCTTGCATGGCTTAAGTGACACCAGGTGGAGCGCAAGAGTGGAAGCTGTTCGGCCAATAACTCAGAAAGTACCAGGTATTATTGAGGCATTGAAAAAAAAAACTTTCTCCAGAAATTTTTCAAGTGAGGCCCATTCGGAGGCAGAAGGACTAAGAGATTACTTCTTGAGCTTCAAATCCATACCTCTTTCAACATTTTGGATAAAAATCTTGCAAAGTTTTGAAGAGAGGAATAAGATTCTTCAATCAAGATCTAGTTCCATGGAAATTGGAGCAAACATTAAGGGCTAGATTTACTAAGCTGCGGGTTTGAAAAAGTGGAGATGTTGCCTATAGCAACCAATCAGATTCTAGCTTTCATTTTGTAGAAGGTACTAAATAAATGAAAGCTAGAATCTGATTGGTTGCTATAGGCAACATCCCCACTTTTTCAAACCCGCAGCTTAGTAAATCTAGTCCCAAGGCTCTTTCAAATGCAGGCTCTGGGGAAAAGTGGCCTGTTATACTCTCTGAGGCAATCTCATTGCTGATAGTATGGAAATTCTTAAGGACCTGAACCTATGTTACCAAAAGATTCAGAAGAGGTACAGTAGAGAAGACCTGTGTCATGAAGTAAATGCTGAAACATTATACAAGATCACTGTTTTTTGTGGCACTTGATTCCATCATTAGTGAGCTGAACCAGCGTTTCCAATCAATGCAAAATATTTGCAATTTGTTTGCTCCAATTTTAAAAATGAGGACTCTACCGGAAGAATTGGCGACATCCACTGAAGCTCTGGTCTCCAAATATCCAGAAGATCTTACATCATCTTTATTCAGTGAAATTCAACACCTTCGAAAAGTCTATGATGCTACATTTAAGATCCCCTTGGGTCAACTTGACTTGCTGAATACAATATACAGCCTACAACTTCAAGGGATATTCGGAGGAGCTTGCATTGCTATCAGTGGGAAACGTTCCCTGTTCATCCATCATAAGGTCCATAATTTTGCTCCTCTGTAAAAAAGAAAAAATGGATGTATTGTAAATACAATTTTGTAGTGTCACAGCACCACTTGAGAAGCGCTTGCACTTTGTCTAAAAGAGGTTAAATCCAAATAGTTACTATAGAAAATCACTAGAGATTGGTTACGATTAATTGCCTGTCTGGTGTGAGGATGGTGGTAACCAGAGGGATCTACCCAACAGGGATTAACCACTTTATTTAATCTTTCTCTGTAGGTTACATGGGCTACACTTTTGACCGTCTTTACACAGCATGTTTCTCTATCTGCATTTGGTGAGTCACACACAACTTCCCCTCATTCACTCATCTATAGTTGCCTGGTATCCCTAATTTCCATGGAAAGTCCCTGGAAATTAGGGATTGTTTGGTCCTTTGAGTATTAACTAACTGCACCATAGAATTTGTCTTTTATGCTTAGCTGTTATTCTTAACATGCATTTCTTTTTATCTGGGCTTTAAATATTGAGTCATAGTATTTAACATGTTAATGTTAAATATGTACTATGGTCATTTTAGGACTGAACATATACCCTATTCAATACAGTGTCAGAGTTTTGTACACGGATTCACATAGGGTATACAGATAAAGCACTATTATCTGGGATAATTATGAAAGGCTTCTTACTAGTCTGTTAACTGGATCTTTCTGAAGTCACGAAGAATAAAGGTTTGATTAAATTACATATAATTGATATAGCGGCATATTGATTATTCTTAGGCTCCATATTATATATTAAAAATATACTCTATGTCTGTATTCAAAATTACTTTAGGTCTTCTTTTTATTATGTGCAAATTCCATACACTCAAATTGAAATGTCACAGACACCAGATGCTCTGCAATTATATTCTAGGAGCTGTTAAACACCGGCTCCCTGTGTCAGAAGAATGTATATTATACACAGTACATTGTGCTTCTAAATTCTACTTTCGAGTACACATAAGAAACTCAATCCAATATTTATACAGTAATTAAATAACCCTTCTTTATATATTGCATATATAATATAAGTCATGATGAATCTGTTGGGTTGAAAAAAAGCATTTAGTAACTGAAACATTGATAAGTAAATGACTTCCCAGAAAATTTGATGATGGGTAAAACCGTAAAAGTAACTGAGACAGACATAAAACCAGCGCAATTTTCCTTAAATAAAAATGGTATGATGTCACACAAGCTTTTCATTCCGTGCTGAAAAGATAAATTAAATTGAATGTATATATAATACTTGTGAGGCTTGAAAAGCAATATTATGAAAAGCGCCTGTGTGACACAAACTTGCGGCAAATAAGTCAATGTATACAATAAAATGTACTAATGTAACACACATAAGATATAGCACATCTACTGGACGACTCGTGGAAAAGTTATTTCAGCAAAGGTACCAACATTAACACATGTTTAACTTGATGGTTTTTACTCTGAAATGATTTATTCACACAAAAATACCATATAGGAAATGCAAGTAATATATAAGCATTTCTTATTTGTGGCAAGTGAATGCAGGTTTTTTATTGGTCTAGATCAACAACAAAAAACCTCTCATATGTAGTAGCCATTGTATTGAAAGACTAAACAGCTTTTTTTTTCCCATTCTCCCCTTAATAGTAACTTGACTTTCAAATATTGCTTTTTGTTTCTTTCTGTTTTACTGTCAAAACACATTTAAACTTTTCGGCTTTTCTGGAGTACTTATTGTTAACAGTTAGATTTCTGCAAATGTGAGTTAACTTACAAAAAGCATTAGTGACAAATTTACACTGTGTAAAGCATTGGTATGTGATAAAAGATTTGGCACATATGTAAGGTTTACCGGGAACAAAACAGATGTATACAGATGTCCTACCTTGTTCACTATGGACCACCTACCGTCCACACGGACTCACGCCCGCGGTCTAGGAAGGAATAAAAATAAATCACTGGGAGGCAGGCACACAGTTGGAAGGAGAGGGGGTGAATGAGGTGCAGGCCAAGAGTAGAGACTCTTCACTCTACTCCACTTGCCAACACCTTGGTTTGCTCTAGGCCTGGGCGCAGGGCAATGGCTATTCGGGACAGAGAACACCGGAATACTCTACTCACCATGATACGGGTGAGGACCCTACCAAGAAAGTGACGAGATTGAAAAACAGTATTCACTGAGGAAACTGTCGTCTCTTCTTGATAGCTGTCTGCATGCTTCTACTTGGAACCTAGAGACAGGGGCGGTACGACAACAACCACCCCGCAGAGCTAGCAACAATCAATGTGAAACTCTAATGCTAAACTAAACCTGGATGTAGTGCACTGCTCTAACCCACCCCACTATTCTAAGGCACACAAATCGCAGAATGCAGACATCACAGGATACCAAAAGCATACGTTTAATGATGTCCTCATTTCTGCATCCTATAGTTGAATATACTAAGAAAGGTAAACAGTTACATACAAGACAATACCATACAGCACAGTGTATTTCCTACCCGTTACTGCCTCATAAGTGGTCATAGGGATACATGTCTTCCAGTACAAGTACACCACAAATTGGCTGCCTACACATTCAATTTAGGACAGATTGAGCATGGTCTCATTAGTGGAATTTGCTACCTACACGTACTGGCCTAATGCCACTTCAAACACACAGGCCTCTCACCTGAACTCTGCCACAGGTGTACAGTTTAGTGGGTGGCTCCAAAGACTACTACTAGTCGTACCTCCAGCTACTCCTGGTTATGTTGTTGCCTCAGGCCTACTGCCTGTCTATGCCTCAGGCCACCACCTGCTACTGGTGCCTCTGGCCTCTTATGCCTGATACTTAGGTGTTTACTGATGCTTCAGGCCTCCTATGCCTAGTACTTGGGGCTCACTAGTGCCTCAGGCCTCTCTAATGGGACTCAGGTTGCTCTGAAGGATTACCTCCTAACTGCACGGGCGCTGAGCCCTCCTACCATAGACTTAGCCTAGTGCCCATGAAAAGACCAGGGCCTTATGCCCCATAAAACTAGAATGCACCCTAAATAAAACACTACAGTTTCCTAATTAGCCAGGGCCTAGTGCCTGAATTGTGCCATGGGCCTTGGCCCGACCTAACTAGCAGGAATTATACTTATCTGCTCTGCACAAGATACCAGCCTTCTTCTGACGCCGCTTCCCGAGATTCCAACTCTTCCTGGCAGGGTCGCTACTAGAAAAGAAGAAAAGGAAAACTCACCGCTGCTGGATCCCAGGACTGATAAGTCCAGTCTTCTTTTCTTCCTGCCTTCTCTTCTGTTTTTCCCATCTTCACCCTCTTCATAGGCTCCTCGGCTGGGCACCCTCTCATACATTGGCAGTGGACAGCGGTAAATTTTACCTTGGGAGCAAGCGCAAAGCATTGGCCTATGAATAGGGGTCTGTCCTTAAATGGTGGTTTAAGTATAGAACACCAGCTGATTTATGTATTAATATGGTTACTGCCAGCGATAACACTGTTGGGGAAGCGTATTTATTAAACATCAAGGTAGTACTCCGTTTTGTTAACACCATTATTGGATATTGACCCCAGGACGTAGGCAATACAAAAGGCTTTATTCTTGGAATACAGTGCTGTTTACATAAATTTTATTGATTCATAAATAAGAAAGGAGCTTGTTAATTACATGGGCACCACTGTAGCTCACCAGTGCACCTTTGCTTCTTCAACTAGCACTGTAAGCTAGAGTGGCGCCCATATAATTAACAAGAACCAAATGAAACAAATAAACTTTATTAATCTAAAATTATTTAAGCATTTAAGGAAATAGAAGGTCTCCAACTGTTATCTTATTGTTTCAATATAGCAAAGCGAAAAGTAAAACTATTTCTGCAAGTGATCCGATAAACAAAAACCTATTTATTTTAAAAACAAATATATGTGCAGTACAAAACAAAGTTTGATCATCTATACTATTCTTTGGGAGGAACAGATTTTAGATGTAACTTTTGCTTATGTCTCTTTTGATAATTTTATTTTATCTTGCTAACTTCCTCCGTCTTCATTTTCTGCCAGCTTTGAACACTAGAGGAAGCTATTATCTCAAAAAGATATTTTCATGGAGATTAAGTATTGTTTCTGATGTGTTCTGCTACACAAACTGTGTTCTCCCTCAATCGCGCAATGTGGAACCTCAGGTGCTTAATCAACCACACAGAGTTTAATTGGAGGAGTGATTAATCATTCACAAGATCATAGGTGTTTTTGACCAGGCTGCTTGAAATAGAATGTTCTTTTGTTTCTTTAGGAAGCTTATTTCATGAGCTTTATTCAAAGTGATTCAAGTTGCATTGTGTTTTCTTAATCAGTGAATCCCATGAAGTTAAATCGCACAGACTGAAAATCTTCCATGTACCCCACGACTTAAGCAACATTTGTTATCTATTTGTACCCTGCAGACTTAACATCTACTGTATGTTTGATTCTGTGGAACAACATGGAAAGCCGTAACCAAACGTCAGTGACGGAATTCATCTTTCTGGCCTTCGCAAAATCCACCAGATACCAAGCTCTGCTCTCCATCATTTTCCTGCTCATCTACTTAGTCATTATTCTTGGGAATATAATAATGATTTTGGTGATAAAAGTTGACCCTCAGCTCCACACACCAATGTATTTTTTTGTTTTCAACTTGTCCTGTCTAGACATATGTTATACTACAACCGTAGTTCCTCAGACTCTGTGCAACTTATTGAATAGCAGACATAGCATCTTATTTCATAACTGTGTCACCCAAATGTTCTGTATCAGTATTTTTGGAGCATTGCAAATATTAATTGTAACGGTGATGGCATATGACCGCTATGTTGCCATAAGTAACCCTCTGCGCTATAAAACTGTAATGAGATGGGCTACATGCACAATGCTTCTAGGCATAACATGGACAACTAGCTTTATGATAGCATTTGTAATGGTTTATTCTGTGTTCAGGCTCCCGTTTTGTGGCAAACCTGAGATTGACCATTTCTATTGTGATATAGGCCAGGTTTTGATCTTGACCTGTTCCAATACACAAAGCCATAGGATAAGTGAGATTATCACCTTCTTAACTGCCCTCGGCTTGTTTACCATAACATTTCTTCTCCTGGTTACGTCCTATATGTATATTATTTCTGCTATTCTGAAAATTCGCACAAATGAGGGCCGACGGAAGGCCTTCTCCACCTGTTCATCCCACCTCACTGTGGTTATAACTGAATATGCTTGTCTTGGATT
This sequence comes from Mixophyes fleayi, assembly GCF_038048845.1. Lineage (NCBI taxonomy): Eukaryota > Metazoa > Chordata > Amphibia > Anura > Limnodynastidae > Mixophyes > Mixophyes fleayi. The sequence continues at coordinate 69,068,779 of NC_134404.1, read as the reverse complement.
TATTTATTTACGGCCTAACACTGATTATACAATGGATAAGGACAAGGTATTTGTTATGATCTTTTTATATGCCACTCCTATATTAAACCCTGTTATCTACACCATTAGAAACAAAGCTGTAATAAAAGGATTCAAGAAGTTAACTTCCACTAAGTTGTTTTGAAGTTTCAGAAATCATTGTCTATTATTTAAAGAATTTTCCAACCACGTATTGTCCAGTTATCTGTCTAGTTATAGGTTTTTTTTGTTTTCTTTTTCATTTTTGTTGTAATGTATTGATACAAATTTTGATTGCCATGCAAAGAAGACCCCAAAGTTTTTAATGGCCATGCAATTCAGACCTCCAAATCTCTGGTGGTAATATGTTTCAGGCCCTCAGGGGCAGATTTATTTCAGAAAATACCCGCGCGGTGTGCCATCACAAAGGCCTCGAGACACCTCACGCGGATATTCTCTGACAGAAGTAACGCTGATTTCTGCTCGCGCCCCACAGAGATACGAGAATAAATCTGCATTACTTTTTAACGTAGTAATGGTAATAAAGTCTGCCCAATTGAAACTATCTACAGTGTCTGGTTGTGATACAAAGCAGTTCCCATATCTCTGGTCATAATATAATGGAGACACCAGATTCCTGAGCACAGAAAAATGGAGACACCAAATTTCTAGTGGTGATATTCAATTTTCCATGTCTAGCGTCATGCTCTTCTCTGTTAATGGCCGGGCAGTGGTCAAAGCTGATCGGTGAATCACACCAGCCATCCACCAATCACAGTCCAGCACAGGATTAGTCAGCAGAAGGGAGGTACAGAGTGGCCTTTACTATGCTGCTCTGTACCTTCTCTCTACCAGCCACCAAGTGGCAGTGGATGTGAGATTGGACAGGAGGGTCCATTTCAGGCAGCATATAATAGCCTCTCTTCACATTTTGGGTTCCAGTGCAAGTGTCCTGTTTGCACTGTAATAATTCTAACGGAAGAGGAATAAAAAATCCGGCACAGGCTGTTGTATTAGAGAAGATCTCTCAATCCCAATCAGTGATATGATTCCTCAGGGAAAAAAATAATACGACTAAAATAGTGTACTCTGTGTGGTGAATATAAAGTAAATAATTGAGTAAAATCTTACCTTTGTAATGTGACGAGCAAACTTTACTGCATAGGTCAGTGGTTCCTAAAGTGTGCACCGCGACTCCCACGGGTGCCGCGGCCAGGAAGAAAAACCCCCCTACAAAACTTACCAGTCCGACAACGCCCAGGAGCCGGCATCCTCCTCTTTCCTCGCTTCTCACTGAATGTCAGATGTGACATCATCACGTCCGACATATTCAGTGAGAAGCAGCAGGAGAGAGGAGGCTGCTTTGTCCCAGGCGCTGCCAGATTGCTAAGTATTGTGGGGTTTTTTCTTCCTGGCCACGGCACCCCTGTGACGAAAGAAGAAAGAAGGCATGGTAAGTATGGTAAGTAAAGAAAGGGAAGGAGGGGGCAGAGTGAGGATTAAGAGGGGCAGAATGAGGATGAAGAAGGGCAGAGTGAGGCTGAACAGGGGCAGAGTGTGGATGAAGAGGGACAGAGTGTGGATGAAGGGGGCAGAGTGTGTGGATGAAGAAGGGCACAGAGTGTGTGGATGAAGGGGCACATAGAGTGTGTGGATGAAGGAGGGCACAGAATGTGAGGAGGAAGGGGCGCACAGTGTGACCGTGAATGGGCACAGTGTGAAGATTTTTGTACATGTTGTTTTATTTCTCTTAATATTAGCTGTAAGCTATTCTTTGACAGAAATATAATTGAAAAAAATATATAAAAATATCTTTTCCATGGGATTTATGTGTATTATTTTTGCAAACAACTTACTAAGTATTTCTGTCCTGACATAGATACTTATTACGTTATTTTGACCCAACTACTTATAAAATGGGACTGCTCAGTAATTATTTTGGAGGGGTGCCTTGAAAAAATTATGGAGACTCTAGGGGTGCCGCGAACTGAAAAAGTTTGGGAACCACTGGCATAGGTGATGGAGATCACTAACAAAAGTGTTATGATGTCATGTTTAAGTAGATCCCTCAATCCAAATCCATAATATAATCCTTCAATGAACAAAAATAAGGACGAAATGAGTGTACTCTGTATTGTGAATGAACAATAAATCAATATCATAAGGTATTACTTGACTTATTAAGGTGAGAGACAGACTGTTCTAAATTAGCCATGGAGTCTTTACTTATGGAAAGTGTTCAATAATTTAAAAAAAAACAATTAAAAAACAGAATATTGTGTGTACTGTTAACCAAGTGCGATAATTCTAATATATAAACAATGTTTCTAATATTACATATTCATGGATCCCTTTATTAAATAAAAGTCTTTCTTTATTCTATAATCATAAACTAAGAAACATACAGCAGTGGAGTATGTTCTCATAAAAGACATGACAAAAAGGGTCTGGGCCAGCAGCTAGTAAATGAAAATCTGGCAATGTAGCCAAAGATCAGGACAGGTAGCAAACAGTGTATTACAATAAACGCAGCCAGTGTCTTGATAGCTAAGCCCGACAAGTGGTTGTCTGCTGGAAGCAATGAGCACTATGACAAAAGTATTATTTCCTTACTTTTTTATTTTGCGTCTAAAAATGAAATGCCCCTCACTCTTGCACCTGCTCACAGTCCCTTCCAACTAGTTAATACTGACTGATAGCTGCTCAGGCTCTCATCATACAATGAAGTTTGATTGGCTGTTGGAGTTCAGTGCAGGACAAATAATCAGCAAAGGGCTAATAATGCTTTGAATGGGACCTAGCAGAAGAAAGCACTCGATTCTATAAGGGAGAAAGCATCTGGAGTAGGTCAGTAAGTACATATAACAGGCAGACCCATGTATGCAGCATGTACAGTATTTAGTTGGCATCACAAAGGGGTTATATATTAATCTTTGAATCAGATATTGAGCTGCATAGTTAATTTGGCAGCAGATATGGCTCTATATATTACGTTTGGCACCAAATATGGTCCTATATATTGGTCTTGACACTAGATATGGGTTGCTATTCTTTGAATTAGATAAAAGGCTATATGTTACACTTGGCTTGTAATATGGGCCTGCCTTTTAGACTTGACACCATATATGGCTCTCTATTATAGACTTTGCAGCAGATATGGCTGAGCATAGGGTGGACATATTTGTCAAGATGTTCATACAGTATGTGTCTATCCTTGTCTGTTATTGTTATTAGCTGTATTTGAAAAAACAGACAAGCAATAGACGTATTATTTTTTGTTCTTGTTTTGGTTTATTTCTGTATTTAAGGAATGCTAGCAGCAGTGGCTACATAGGCAGAAAATATACATGGCCCCCATTTGCATTAAATTAAATTAGTGACAGTGGGAAGAAAAAACGTACTCCATGACTAGAGCCGTTGGAACACAGTAAGCCCGGAAAGAGCAGCAGGCTGGCGGCATGTGTATCGGGGTGCCTCGCCAATACCTGCATTGATAAAATATGTTTTCTGCTGTGGGCTGGTTGGTGGGTGTTGTTACCTTTTCCGCTTGGACTTGGTATGGGGGCTTAGGACATAGATGCATGCGCAGTGGCACCTAACCTTCACATGCATAATGACATCTCTCCGGTGCATATCCAGTGGCAACTCTCCTTCCCATGTATAATGGCACCTCTCCTGTGCATGCACAGCGGCATCTCTCCTTCACATGCATAATGCCACCTCTCCTGTGCATGGGCGTCGACAACTCTCCTTCCCATGTATAATGGCACCTCTCCTGTGCATCCACAGCAGTACCTCTCCTTCACATGCATAATTACACTTCTCCTTCACATGCATAATTCCACTTCTACTTTACATGCATAATGACACCTATCCTGTGCTTACACAGAGGTACCTCTCTTTCACATGCATAATTATACCTCTCCTTCAAATGCATAGCGGCACCTTAATGAAGCTTCAATGCGTATGCAGTGACGGAGGCCAGGGGGCACATTGGAACCCAGCGTTATCCCTGTCCTTTACAATAACAAAGAGCCCTGGGATCGAGGGAGACTGTAAAAAGCCAGCAACATACCCCATCCACATTCCTACAGATCCAATAGTACCATTCTTTGAAAGAGTGGGGCTCGCATTTGAGGATCATGGTTCAAGGTTCAAAAGACTACAAAGAAGAAAATAATTAAACTTTTTTGAGGAGGAGGTAAATTTTAAAATAAGGGTGCAAACTTCATTACCAAACTGGAGAGGGATCACTGTAGATGCTCTCAGGGAGTCAGCTATAGGACATGATAGAAATATAAACAGAAAGAGACACTAAGTGATAGGTTAATGATGGTAAGTATCCAAGCACTAGAGGGACTGCACACACGACCACATTATAATAACACTTGGTTTAAGGAAAAGAAACAACATGAGTTGAGGAAGTGTTTTAGATGCACTAAAACAGGACACCAAGCAAAAGACTGTACAATGACAAGAGCGAAAGCAAAGAGACTTGGGCCATATAGACACCCACAGTGAAGGCGCACACAAGTCTCAGAGGTTTCTCAACAGTTGCCTGCACAAATGCTTTGAGGCAGAACTGTAGCCAACTCTAGAGGTTAGGTCATACCTGTAGTCCTACAACCAGGCGGGTAAATGTTAATCTGTGGTAAGTATCAGTGTGCAGGGTTATAAAGAAACTGATTTAAAAGTATATTTTGTTGTTAGTGCTTGTTTGTTTTATGTTGTCTCATGTTTGCTTTTCTGATCGCTGGCCGATGGTAGGGAATGAAAATGTTTGTTTTCCTTGTTGTTTAAAAATAACTATCTTGTCTTCTCTTTTCATAGATAAGGATAAACAAAAGAAATATATACTTAGTGATTAAGGGGTTGGATAGAAAAGTGAAAAAATTACTCTTGAAAGACAAATTAACAATGGATCATTGTAACACTCGTCATTTTAGGCTGCAGAGGCTCATGATAGTTTGTTTGGCTGAGAGTCATTATTCGAAATAAAGTATGTACATACTTTGCTCTGAATGTCGTTTTATGCATTTCAAATAGAAACGCATGTGAGATACTAAGTATGAGTCACTAAGGGTTAATTTTGCACTTCTCTATTATAAGCCAGGAAGTCTGTCACAAAGGTATATAGTTATGGTGATACCGAGTTCCATATGAGTTAACAACGGACGACACTGGATTGCACGGTTGACGTAAGACCCCCTAGTTAAGTATGGTGAGGGGTCATAGTTTAGTGAATAGCTAAGGGAATTAGTGGAATAAATAGAGCCATTTTCCCATAGTTTCTAATCCAGCTGTCATGCTTGCTGTAAAATCTCCTTTTCTGCTTTTCTGTTTGTTTTCAAATCCTTATATTCTTATTATTCGTTGCTCTCCTATTCTTCATTCTTTACATCTCTGTTAGTATCTCACTTTTTTCTTGAAGAAGCAAAAAAGATACGAAAACACGTACACATGGTCTCATTCATGGGGCTAAGACATTTGTGACATCAGCAGCTAGGGGTTTGTTTTTATGCGTATAGAAGCTGCTGATTTTAAGCAGAAATGTTTTTGTTGTGGAAATATGATTCATGTAGATTGCATATCTGCCTTTTTCTCTCCTGTGCAAAGTGTGCCTTTATATATATATATATATATATATATATATATATATATATATATGCACGAAGGGGGATTGACGCTGGAGGTTAGACATACAGATATGCATCTCTGTGTAGAACATTGGAGTAGGATTTTTCCCACAAGACCTGACATAATGTGAGACCCTAGAAAATTTAAAATTTTCATGTTTTATATTTTTTTGCACTGTTAGATATGTACTGGATACTGTTATATCTGAAGAAAGTGTTATAGAGATAGACCCCTTTGCCCTTCTCACTTAGCAAAGTAGCTCAAAGTGTGGGATTGAAAATGGCATGTGAGTTGGCAGAGGGAAAATCAATTAATATACGTTGGTCTTCAGCATTTTTCTAGTCTAGGGGGCGACGTTGAGGCGACCAAAAAACTTTTTCTATAGCAATGATAGTACATGAGTAGAATATTACATGGAGGACTTGTGACAGTGGGGTGGGAGGTCACTAGGGGAAAGGTAAGACAGCTAGGTCCCTTAGTTTGGAGTCTCCCAATATTTGGCAAACTGATCACTGTTACAAGGAAACTTGAGCAATGGGAGACTGGGAAGAACGAACAGACAATAGCCCGCCCCACAAGTGTTGATGAAAAGAACTGATGACATTATTAGAGTGTATATTCTAACTCAAGCTGAAGGAGATCATATATGACATTGTTGATAGATAAAGGATGATGTTATTGATGAACATGTACTATCTAAATGTTGTCTGAGCTAAAAGACATGCTTTGGACGAATGATCCTGTTAGACATGAAGAACTGTAGTGGGATATTCTATATTGTTGATACATGTTCTATCGTACCCTGTAACCTTCCATATAATGCAATAAATGTTTTATTGCACCCTTGAAGGGCATACAAAAGGTTATCTCCAAGCTCCAGAGGTATACGGTCTATAGTAAAAGTAAAATTATTTCTAGGATTATGACTCTCTTTTATGGTAACCTGTCAGAGATCTACAGACAGCGTGGTCATACACCAAGGGGGACTTACATTACAGAGCAATGAAACATGGTACTGAAATCCTGCATATAAAATCTTTAAGGTGATAGTTTATTGTACTATCAAAGGGTGGAACTGTCGAAGTCGTATAATTGGATAAACAAAAGTATATTGGTTAATATTGTTTTACCGTGCGATTGCGATCAGTATGCCACGTAAAACACGTGGCACGGCGCTATCGCACGATGAAAAATGCACACATACACTCGCACTCCCACATTAATTTATTTATATATTTCATTTTTATAATGGTTCCATTCCGCAGTCGTTTATTAGCAGATGATATTTGGTTTATAGTTATATATATTATAAGGTTATATGTACACTTTAGTGATATTTAAGGTTCAGGTTACAGGAAATATGTCATGTTTAGTATAATTTTAATCCCCTATGTGTCCGCAGTTGTTCGGTTCATTCACCGAAAGGATCGCACATTGCATAGTCTAGTTAGCGATGTTAGGTAATAAATGTTTAAAATGTTACTGACTGTGTATTGTAAATAGACTAGCCTAAACTGGTTTCTGGGTGGGAGAATCATCTGGAGAGCAGACCCCCACCCCTGGAATTTTGATCCCCCCACCTTTGGAGGGGGTTGTTTGAACTGGCCTATGACCTGCATTACACTGGACCCTCCTGAAGCCTGGACCTATAGAAGCAAGCCACATAATCAGTATTGTTTTCTCTGTAGCACTGAGTGTATATATACAAGTTCCCTGGGACCAGCTGGGGCAGTCATCACTGAAGACAGTCTTCTAGGCTGAAGGACTGTTCTAGCTGGATCCAGCAGAGGGCGCAGCGTATGTATGTATGTATTTGGTATCGGCTGTACTGTATTATAATTATGTATCAAACTGCTAAACCTTTTGCTTTTGCTAAATAAATCGATTGTGCTTTGGACCCACAAGAAATCGCTTAGACAATGCTTATTGGAAAATGATAAAATTACTTTAATAAGCTTTAGAGGGGATAAACATTAATTAAAATATATATTCATAGAAACATGATTCTATAAAGGTTAGCTGTATTGTGATGATGAGTATAAAACATATGGAGCACTGTGGCAACAATAGTGCTCTCTGTCCATTAATACTTATAGTACCAAAGTCATGTTCACTAAATGTAAAATATATATATATATATATATATATATATATATATATATATATATATATATATATATAACAGTGTTCTCCCAGAAACTTAAGAATTGAGAAGCAGCCAGGTGGGGGTAATTGTAACACTTTTCAATAATATTTGGAGGTTATTGCCCATACCTGCCAGGACTGGTGGTCAGTGGTCTAATACACACTGCTGGTTGTAGTGCTTACATAGGGCCTTATTCATTAAGGAAAGTTAAGTAAAAAAATTAGTAATACCACTTTCACTTTGCCGTCCCTGCAATATCCCGGGTTTTTCAAGCTGGGTTTTTGCCGAGTTACAAAGCATCTCAGCTCAGGGACCCCGTTCACACTGCACCTTGGACCCGGGAAATTCCCGGGTTGACCCCATTCATACTGAACCCAGGTCTGTCCTGGCAATAAGTGTTAGTCATGACAAGAGGAGCTTTGATTGGCTGAAAAATAGTGAGGCGAAAATCCAAGACCGTGATTGGGGTGGAGATCCCAGTACACATCATTGAGGATGCAGCTTAACCCTTTTATTTACCACCTGTTGCTGGCTGCGCTTTATCCCATGCTGTTTTAATATTTTAGATATGTTATTGTAAACTGTTGCATCCTTAACAGTGCCTGTGATCTGTTTTTTGATCTCCTCATCTAACAGTCAACAGCTCTCGCACCTTGTCATCTAGCCAGTGTGTCATGATTGCTCCTATCTCGCTTCTCTGCAACACTGAAATTATGTCATCCTCCTGCGTTCCTAATCCCCCAATTAGCTTCTTTATGTGAGACCCGGGTTGAAAAACCCGGGTCGCACCGTTCACACAGCAGGCGACCCGGAACTGACACGGGAATAACCCTTCAAATGTCCCGGGTCTAATTCCTGGGATTTTGCACTGACCCCCTTTCACACTCAAGCTCGCCCCAACAAAAACCCGTGTTTTTTAGGCAGTGTGAAAGTGATATTAGTAGTCTCCTGGACAAAACCATGTTACAATGCAAGGGGTGAAAATTAATTTTCTATTTTGCACATAAGTTAAATACTGTCTATTTTTTCATGTAGCACACAAATACTTGATAGCTTATTTGTACACTGAAATTTAAAGTTGATATTTGAGTGCTACATGAAAAAATAGACAGTACTTAACTTATGTGCAAAATAGAAAATTAATTTTCACCCCTTGCATTGTAACATGGTTTTGTCCAGGAGACTACTTACTCAATTCTTTATTCTGTTATAAAAGGAGAAACAACAGTGTATTCTATTATAATAGGACTCTGTTAGACTCCAAGAGCCAGGTGGCAAGTAAAACCAGCCGGGTGGAGCACCCAGGAAATAGGTGCTGGGGAGAACACTTTATATATTACCAGGGCCATAACTACTGCTGTGTGAGAGAGGCGCAGCGCTGAAGGGGGGCGCGACTTGAATATTTTAGGTTAGTTTGGTTAAAATTGCTGTGCAAAGAGGGCACCAGTTTTCCTTCTCGACCCAGGCACTAAAATTTTAAGTTACAGCTCTGATATTGACTTATATCCATGTGTCTTCACCTTGCCTCTGTGATAATTTGTTACATATAACTTTCATAGGACTCTCCCTGGAAATTTGGCAATAATGTTATGGATGAGGAACAATGGATCACGTATAGCCTAAACATTGATGGAATCAAAATGTTTCATATTCTAAAAAAATTGACAAATTTTTCCTGAATGTACCAGGGTTTACATGTGATCTGTAGATCGGGGAACCCGACGCATTTCTTCCCCCGATTTTGCAGCTGGCAGCGCTAGGAATAATAGTGTGTATAGGGGAGAACCCCACGGTTTTTTTTTCTTTTAATTCATATGATTTTTACTGTAAACAGCTGTCGGACTCGCTCGCAATGCCCCCTTAATGCCAGTAATACGAATGTCGCCATTTACAGTTTCAGCAATCACACTGTCAGCATTTATGTGTGTCGGCATTTCTTACATATAGGTTTTTATGGTGTCTGGATTCATTGACTGTCACTTTTTATTATGTTAGGTATTTCTTACTTGTCATTATTTTATGTGTCTACATTTTTGTGTCACTGTTATTGGTATTGGCATTTTCGTCATAGGAAATTCATACCCCACCGATTTAATCTAAGCTACTTAAAAAGTAACATAACAGCATGTGAAGAGTGTTGTAAAGCATTTAATTATTGATATATTTTCATCTAAAAACTTAAAATACTTGGACAAGAGTGTGCCCTATAGCTGTGTAGTTATAAATTTAAAAACAAAAAACCTAAAATAATACATTTTGTTTATGTGTTTCACATGACAACAATGCAGAAAGTCACCATACAGGCAGCCCATGCCCAAGAGGCAGAGTATAGGATGGCGGAGGAAGGGCTTTGCTTGTTTTATAGGCATAACACTGTAGGCCTTGAATGAATCAATGTTGTCCAAACAAATTGATTGTGTAGGTGTTTGTATTAATTGAATCATCTTATTTTGTTTTCACATTATACTACCCCACCTCCAACCAACTAAACCTGTATTTGCATACATAAACAACTATGTGAGATGTGTTAATATTTGCAAATGGAACTCCTGTGGCATTTTGCAAGAGACATGTCTGACAAATGTGTGGAAGTAGTGTATTTCCAAGAAGTTTCAGCATATTCCATGAAGGTGAGGGTACTGCACAGGAATATGATGCTGCTCTGCTTCTTCAAGGAATTAGACTCGGCAGTAATAACTGCAGAGGAAAGGGCAAACCCACAGTTGGAGATGGTGGACATCTGATTTATTCCACCACCAGTTGAGGATGTAGCTGTTCCCCACCTGCCGCACATGCGGTCACCCAGGCCTCTCTACCAGTCCCAGTAGGAGACAGCACCACAAGCCCCCTGCCTGCCACCGGGCTTCTCTGAAGGCTGCACAGGATGAACTTGGGTTGCCCCAGCAATCAGTATGCACATTACTGGTGGTCTTGTCCTTTGTAGGGGCTACAAAAGACAAAGCAGGGACGAAAGTGGGACCCGGGAACAGCGGACATGTTCCTGTTATTTGGAGTTGTGCGCATGGGATAGTTCTCAGGATTGGTGTGCAAGAGACTAGAAGAGTGTTGTTGAAGTGAGAGTAGGGTCAGCTTAGGTATGGAGACTGTACTCTGTTCTCAGGCAGTGGTTGGCAGACGAGGACATGTGACGACTCCAATGAGTGAGATAACCCCCTGGAGTAGCCAGAACCAAAGGATTCACCGTAGTGGACCAGCTTTCACACAGCAGCGGTCTATCATAAATAACCCCCATATCCTCATAAATAATCGCTCACCATAATTAACTCCCTCCTAGTAATCCTTAACCAACTGATCAAACAATCCTCTCATCGTTATTAACATCTTTAAAATCATTAAATCTCTCATCAACAGCGACCTCCCCATCATTAATTGGCCCCCAACATTACAAATCAACGCCCTTATAATCATTAACTCTGACATCATCCCCCTCCTACTTAATTAACCCTTCATTATAATCATTAAATCCTTTATCCCCATCATAACAATCCCTTCAAATTACTAATATACCCCTGTATATAAATAGCTGATAATGATGATGATACTCATTAACTCCCTCATCTCCATAATTAACCTCAAAATCATTAATTAATCCCATTTATATTCATTAACCCCCTTAATCATTACCTCCCTCAGCCACATTAATAGTACCCCAATAATATTATTAACCCCCTCGCCCATATAATTAACTCCCAATCATCATGCATAGCCGCCTCAACATTAATTTCCCACCTAGTATATTAATTCCTCTCTCCATCCCTACTTTCTTGTTGCTGCACCGCTATTCCTGTATTAGTCAGACGGGAACCAATCACATGTCCACACAGCGTGCCCTGTAGTCAGGAGTGGGGGGGAGGTCCCACAGCTGCCTGTCAGCGTAAGTGGCCAGCAAGGGAGAGGACATGCTGTCTGTGCTTCCCATGCTCTGTGCACTTGTTAATTATACTTGTTAATAATACAGGCACCACTGTAGTCCCGCCAGCACTGCGCCGTACTTGCACTTGAGCCACTGTTTTCAAATCGTCCGCTGCCTGACTGACATGATGACTTATTCAGCGGGGGCTGTGCCACTTAATCAATTGGATTAAGTGGCACAGCGTTGATGACTTACAGTGATGTTCATATAATTAATAAGTACAAAATTAAAAAAAAACAACAACTTTATTTCATTGGCTTTCCATGCCCCCTTTAGTGGCTCGCTTTGCCTCTCTGCTGGCTGGCCACACACCACTGTAGCAGCTAGTTACACCCGTTTGGCGCGCACACATGCTATTTCACAGATCATTACTATTGCATTACCCCAATTGGCCCCACACACCCCATTCCATATGTGGCTAGATTGATGGCTCTAGAAGAACAGGATGAGGAAGCAGAAGAGTACATCATCAAGTCCAAATACCTGCTCTTCAGATCCATGGAGATCGACTGGTGGATAAATGGAATGTTTCTATGAATTAGGATGGTGACTCCCTTATGTTTGTACTCAGCTGACGCAAAAAAAATTGCCTAAACTGTTTGCCTTTTAAAAAGAAATGCATGTCAGTGAAGTGTGTTTCTTCCAAGAAGCGCAATATCTTAATTCTCTGTTCAATGACCCCTCAATACAAAGGTGCCTTTCCTAGCCGAGTTTAAACTGGTGACATTGATAGAAAGAAGTTTTAAAATCATTGGTTAAAAAGAAGTGTTTTATGCCAATGTTTAAGTTTAAAAATTAGATAGAAGTTTAACAATTTGGAGGGTAGCCTGGTCTGGGAACAGAGGCTTTAAGGATAGGGGGTAAGAACATAGAGGGAAGAGAAGGAAAGAACAGGAACAATACTGACTCGGAAAGTAATCCTTTAAGGGGTACAACCTTGTGCAGGTTCAACACAAATAGCAATCTAGAAGTTGAAATTAGATAACAAAAGTGGGTATAAGTGGGGGTGATCAGCGCAATCATGCCAAGTAGAGGTGACGTGGGGGGTCCTTTAAAGGACTTGAGGTTAAGACCACAGTGAGGGTGACAATGTGAAAATAGTGCATTACAATTGTGTGTATAATCAAATATAACAAGATGCTGTAAATAACTGAACATATTAGAAAATTATAACAAAGAAAAAAATAGCTGTGCGGGTGAAGTAGTCTTGATTCCCTTAGAACTGACTGCAGGGGCGGATCTAGAAAACTACTGTACCCGGGGCAATTTAGGGGGGTGGCGATTTAGGCCCCGCCCCTTTCTAACAGTTTAGGCTGCCGACGGCTGTACAGTATGTGCAGGTCCGTCCAGCCGTGACAGGCAGGGACAGTGTGCTGCCCGGCTGCTCTGATTGTGTTTTGAACACAATCAGAGCAGCCGGGCAGAACACTGTCCCTGCCTGTCACGGCAGGACGGACCTGCACATACTGTGCAGCTGTCGGCAGCAAGTGTCTGCTAGGGGGGGGCGATCGATCGCCCCCCCCTGGATCCGCCACTGACTGACTGGGGGAGACGGCATGGAAGGGAAGAATTGGCATAAAATTGCAATGTCATTATTCTGTTGCCAATAGATTAAGATGACTGGAAGCTAAAGTATATTGACAGCCGAAACAATGTGAAAACTGCTAAATAATCAGCCCAGCCGTGTCTGTTCAAAAAAGCAAAAATAAGAAAACAAAGTAAAAAAAAAAAAGAATAAAAAGATAAACGGCTATATAAAGAGTCTTTAGAGATTTAGTTTACAGATGCTTTTGGAGAAGAGCAGTAGCTGCTGATGAAGGTTTTTTCCAGCTGCTACTCGCAGATAGCAGATCCAGGGCAGAGGTTTAGACTTCAGTGGGTATCCCTAGCATAGGTAAAACCATACTTACCAACTTTTTCAGTTGGTGTCCGGGAGCCTCTCTGGGGCAGGTGGGCGTGCGAGGGGCGGGGCTCCAAAATCGTGTCATTTTGGCACCGCCCCGTGACGTAATGACGCAAAACGCGTCATTTTACAGCAGGGGTGGGGCCAAATGCTGCGATTCCCAGGGAGAATCGCAGCATTTTGGCCCTAATTCGGGCAGATGCGGGAGATTTCCACACTCTCCCAGGAGTCCGGGAGACCCACCCGAAATGCGTGAGTCTCCCGGACATTCCAGGAGAGTTGGCAAGTATGGGTAAAACATCTCCGCCTTGTTCTACAATTTTGGTGAAGAAAGGTTGATTTTCATTAAACACTTGTAACAGGATCAGGAAACACCTGCTCTACTTGTAGTCGCATTGTTGCAGAAACTTGGTGACTTCCTGAAGATTGTTACTCATTTGAATTTTTATTGGAGATAATCCTAGAACATTTGATCTGAACCATTCGAGTAGTGAATGGTATAATCTGTTCCTTGACTCTATAATGGTGCATCACACTATGGGCTAGATTTACTAAGCTGTGGGTTTGAAAAATTGGGGATGTTGCCTATAGCAACCAATCAGATTCTAGCTTTCATTTATTTAGTACCTTCTACAAAATGACAGCTAGAATCTGATTGGTTGCCATAGGCAACATCCCCACTTTTTCAAACCCGCAGCTTAGTAAATCTAGCCCTATGTCTTGTTTGATGATTGGCCAAGGTAACATTTTGATTCTAATATTGTTCTTCCTTACCTATTTACATGATATTCCTGTTTTTTTGAGGAGATATAGTTCAGCCTTGATGTTAGATATTACTTTATTGGTTGATAGTTGAGCATAGCAGACGTCATCAGTTTTAGTTTCAAAGTGTGTCAGTTCTGTTTCCCAGCATTGCAATCATAAATTTTGTCATTCCTTTAGTAACCTAGGGCCTGATTCATTAGGTCACGTATTCTGAGCGCAACCTGCACTCAGAATATGACGTCCATATTTTGGCTTTGCATGCACCTGAATTCATCAAGCCACGGATCACATACATGACAGCATGGGAAAACCCCCTACAGTATAAGTAGACCTTGCGTCTATTTATATTTAATTCAGCGATGAGTTTTCCTCCATAGAGGAGCAAAAGTCTGGTCGTTCATCATGGTTTCATTTTTGCCAAGCCTGTTCTTGTAGATTGATTAAGGGGGCTTTTGGATTGAAGAAAGAAGATGTTTTTCACAGACATTTGGAATATTATGGGGTCCTCTGGACTGAAGAAAGAAGATGTTATTCACAGACTTTTGGAATGCAATTATTTTTTGGCTTTCATTTTTTTTAACTACTCCTGGTCCTGGAATGTTATTTTTTTGGACAGCAACAGGACGTTGGGAATATTGTGGCTTTGTTTTGGGTATAGTTTGAAGCCTTATTAAATTGAAAGAAGAAGAAGATCGAATCCCTTACAGGTGGAGAAATCAAAAGTAAATATATGGGGTTTTATTATTTTTAATAAATAGAGTTGGTTATAACGAGAGTTTTGTGTTTTATTCTAGTTTTTTTTTAGTTTTATTACAGTAATGTGGTTTGAAAGAGGGTGTTGTGTTTTATTTACATTTTACTTTGTGGTACTATAGGACACAGCAGGCCCTGCGTGTCAGGGCATGGTGGCACTTGTAATTCTCCAAGTGCCAGCATAGCCTGGCTGCCATGGATATGCTGGTGCTTGTAGTTCTACAAGCACGGGAATACCCATGACTTTATATGATAAGAGTTAACACAAGCAGTTTCAATTGGTATCACAAAGGTTTGATTACATGTATTTCCAGGAACCATTGAAATAGAGAAGTGTTTCTCAAAGGAAAACAAATTTTACCAGATTAAGCATTACATATGTTAGATTCTATTGTACAATTATTACATGTTGTGTCCTTAATAGACATTGAAAGTCAGTTCTGGCCTGTAAGAGGGGACTGAGGCAACAATGAAGTAATAATTATAAGAGTGCTGGAGCTTACCAGTCACAGACTGCACAATACTGCAGAGGAGTCCTTAGTAGTGTGATCTGTCCCCGGATCTGGAGGTTGCTGGTTAAATCACCAGGCCAATTATTTATATGGCACTTGCGGGAACCAGGACCTCAATTATAAGAGATAAGATGCTCCTGCCTGTTGGGATCAGTCCCAGCTGCTTCCATGGGCTGTTAGGCTTAAGTTTTTGCTCAAAGACAGTTTGTATCCAGACAAAAAGTAGAGCCATCGGGATATCTTTAATGCAGGCAAGCTAAACTTTTCAGTGGATATCGGCCTCTTGCTCCGAATAGGCATTGGAGCCCAGTAGACGGATTAGGCCACACACTGAGGCGCACCATGCAGAACCAGTTGTATATTAGGCATAGTCCCACCAGCTAGGATTGAAATGCGGTAAACCAAAGTGCTGATGGTGGCTGAATTAATTAATTTAAAGAGCATGGTTCATGAGTTCTCTTTGGACACGTCTGACAGGATCACACGTCAGACCACGGCCACAACCTAGATAGGTTTTAACTATGATGCTTCCTGGCTGTACCTACGTATCTCCTGGGGGCTGTGTGAGCATTGTGTGCTAATAAAACACAGTCAGGGTTAGAGTAACTGTGTAGCCATAGGTCACACATGTTTAAAGGGTTCATTGAGTGATGGAGTTGCGAGAAGTGAAAGTGGTGAACTGGCCAGGAAATTGAGCTTCTATAAATTGAGGGTTGTATACTATGCGGTGATTCCATAGAACCTTGTATTCCTGGCGCTTTGAAGTCATTTGTATTGAAATAGAAATGTTAAAGACAAAGCCCACCTGGATTTATAAAATTGCTGTTTGAAGAAAATGACTTGAAAGCACCATGATTCAGCGGTTCTACAGAACCACCGCATAGTAAATAACCTCTATGTGCCTATAATCCAGCCACTGCTACTTTAATACCCTGCATACAGGTGTCTAGCATACAATCTGCCTCTTAATTATGCAGAGTAGTCACTGTTACATTTCATAAAGATGTCTTCTTAAGTCATAGCACAGGAGGAGCTTCTGGGGAGTGACGGAGCCACTATTCTCAATAATTAAAGTTAACCGAACTTAGGCTCTGTAATTTGGAGCCTTCCCATTCACAGAACCAAATCTTCTGACATTGACATTGGATGTTAGGCTGCTTGAACATATGTACAATTAGATGGACATCAGGGGCAAACAGATATAAAAGGGCACCATCCCCTCTTCACCTCCCCACACACACCACTCTGTAAGGTGAATTGAAGGTAGATGTACACACCAGTGAGTAGTCTAACAATACTGCAGTATTATGTCCCAGCAGCCCAGCCCCCCTGAATCTATATTGCACTGGGTCTTACTGTGCCTGGAGGTGCTGGAACTCTCCCAGCCCCACTGAACTATGGTATACATTTTATATACTTTATCCATAGTGTTATATCCATTTGCATACCCTTACCTGAACCCAAATGTACTACTATCTATTTGTGCGTGTATACATGTGTTATTTTACTAAACTTATGTAATACAGGTTGACGTGTAAATGAGGATGCTCAAAGGTGTTTATCTGTATCATTGATTGAAAATTGTTTCCTTTCTTAGGGTTGTTTGAAGTATCCTTTCATAATCATGATTTCAAGGTTTTAAACTGTGTAACCTGGCTCAGAAAATAATAATCCACAGGTATGTAGTAATTCTCTGCTTGCTGAGCTTTTATAGTGCATCTGTGCAGATTTATTCTGGTCTGTAGCTATTAGCCAACATAACCTGCATTCCTGCAGTTGATACATTGTATGAAATCCCATACATTACTAGATGTGCTATAATCTGATGTTGAAGGCTCCATATAGCTATTCATATTGATACATTTGCAGCATGGGTCCACACATGGTTTTTGTCCCTTTTGCAATGGTCCTAAATAGGTTTTGGGGGTATCTTTGGTGGCTATTTTTTTCTGTTGTCTCTCCCTATTTTCTGTAACACCATAACCTAATTAGACATGCATATATCTACACCAGTCTGTATCTTTCAATACATGCCTGTATATATGTAGAAAGATAGCAAGGTTTCTTCTTAAACATTTCTACATTAATACAGTATTGCTCATACTTGCCAACTTTTCCTCGTTGGTTTCAGGGAGATGGGGGGTGGGGCTTGACTAATTGCGTAATTTTGGCCACGCCCCCTAAACAATTGTCACAATTTTGGCCAATTACAGTAGGGGGTGGGTTAAGATTACGCAATATTTGCATCATTAAGCCCCGTCCCCACCAATTATCTATTGTGGGGGCGAGAATCGGGAGGCTGCCCTGCTCTCCCGGGAGGTCTGCCAGAAATGCAGGAGTCTCCCGGACATTCTGGGAGAGTAGGCAACTGTGCGTTAAAGAAAAGCAGCTAGTTGTCGACCTCTCCATCACTGTCGACAACTCCTCTATCTCCTCTGTCCCCCAACTTCGCTGCCTTGGTGTCACCCTCGACTCCTCTCTCTCCTTTGGCCCCCATATCCTCTCTCTTGCTAAATCCTGCCGCTTCCAGTTGCGTAACATCGCTCGCATCTGGCCCTTCCTCTCCCAAGATGCCACTAAATGCCTTATTCACTCTCTGATCATCTCCCGCTTGGACTACTGCAACCTCCTCCTTACTGGCCTCCCCCTCTCTCATCTCGCTCCCCTTCGATCTGTACTTAACGTAGCCGCTAGGCTTATCTTCCTTTCTCGCCGCTCCTCTTCTGTCTCCCCCCTCTACCAATTCCTCCACTGGCTCCCCTTCCCCTACAGAACTCTGTTCAAGCTCCTCACTCTTACATACAAGGCCCTCGCCAATGCCACTGCACCCTACATCTCTACACTCCTATCTATTCATGCTCCATCCCGTTCTCTCCGATCTGCCAATGACCGTCGCCTATCTTCCCCCCTCATCACCTCCTCCCACGCGCGAATCCAAGACTTTGCCCGCGCTGCCCCCCTCCACTGGAACAAGCTCCCTCCCTCCATCAGGACTTCCCCTAACCTGTCCAGTTTCAAACGGGCTTTAAAAACCCACCTTTTTCTTAAAGCCTTCCAGTCTCCCACTTAACTACCTACCTTATCCTCTGCCTCTGTCCCTCTACTCTCCCTCTCTCCCCTGTGTTTCTCCGTCTGTCCACCCCTCCCCTTAGATTGTACGCTCCTCTGAGCAGTGCCATCTCTCCTCCTGTTTCCACCACTTCTAACTCTGCTCTCCAGCTACTTTGCCCTCCTCCTCGAGGGCCCTCCTCCCCCCTCTGGGGGTCTCCGTCTTCTGCGCCCTCCTTTTGGGCCCCGTCATTTGCGGATACTCCCCCCGCCCTCACTAGCTGTGCATTGAGCTTACTGAATTACTGTGCTTTATGTTTACTGTACTGTGCTGTCTCACCTTGTTTTGTAATTCGTTTTTGTCCCTGTACGGCGCCACGGACACCTTGTGGCGCCCTATAAATAAAAATTAATAATAATAATAATGAATCTCTAGAGACTGAAGTGTCTTTTACATTTCTGTCTCCATTACTGAAGTCATTTTGTCTTCAACCTGTCAGTCTTTGATTAAATCTTGGTCTCCATTAAAATGGCCACCTCCTCAGGCATCAATAAATGGACATAGGACACAATTTCTGAACTGTGTCATAATGCCACAGATGGCAAAGCCAACCACGTCTTGTACTGGCTCAGCATCAGGGAGAATGCCAGACTCTTCAGGGAATGAGGGAGATCACCCCTATTTCAGGGAGCCTCCCTGACATTCAGGGAGAGTAGGGAATTATGGTATTGCTTGGTATAACAAAGAGATATGAACTCTCAAATGCTTGATCACCAAATACTAGAGTGCTCAACTTTATACATTAGAATATTAAGACTATCTTTTCTATTGTAGTTCAATGTGTGAAGTTTGTATTCAACTAAACCTCACTTTAATGTATGCCTGCCATCTAGTGACGAATAAATATACTCCATGTACCATATTGTCTATGGTGTCATCGATATAAAAAAAAGTAGTGAAATATTTATAATATAATGATATATAATGTTAGAATTTCCAGATAGCCCAGTCCCCATTTTGAATGTTGTGTCTCATGCAGCTTTCTCTCTCCCTCAATGCTAGAACGGATTGTTAGAGCTGCCGGTCTGAGGGAAAACCCCTCCCTCAAATTTCTAAACACCCCCAAAGTTCTCTACCAATCTGTTCTATGAGTAATACCTGTGGTATATCTAGTCCCAGGCAAGGTATTTTAAATACATAAAGGAGGGCTTGATGGCTGTATATACCTGCCTTGTGCCAGACGTCCTCATAAGTTTAGAAATAAACTAATGTATGTGTATATATATATATATATATATATATATATATATATATATATATATATATATAAATTCAGTGATCAAAGCGGAACGTTAGAAGTGACTGTATGGTAAATGTAATGGGAATGTAGGTGAATGACATTTGCTAGTTTTATAATGAAAGCAGAAGTGGCGGTATGACAATTCCCCCTTATATAAATCCACTTCGGCTCCTCGTGTCAGCTTCAGTACAAGTTTCCAGCCTTGTCCTGAAGCTGACACACTTTCCATGTTCCCCCTTTAAGCTACTTTCAATGAACCCATATAAAATGTCCCAAATTTACTTCTGCAACTCACATTTACAGGGACTTAAAATATGCAGCTTATAAATGTTGTCGCCATACTAATAAATGTATAGATGAAGTATATCTGGGCTTTAAACTTTATTCTCTTTTTGTCATATTTTCTACTTTTAAAGGATAACTTGAAAATGAAGACCTTAGTTTTAGGTGGAATAAAAGGTTTACTAAAGAAGAAAATGTCACTTACCAGCACACCACTTATCCTTCATTCCAAGCCTGGTAGGACACACAGACCAGACAATCGAGAGTGCAGATTAATTACATTTTCGTATTTAACATAACTCCACCTAAAACTCATTTTGTGCTTGTATGGAATTCCTTGGAAAGATCCTTCCTCAGTTACTGCCTCAAACTTGCCCATGTCTCATAATGAAATAGCCCAGCATTGGGCACATTATGTACTCAGTTGGTGCTGCTTAGTCAGGAATGTGACTAGTGAGGTCAGATGATGTACGAGATTGTGGATGACCAATGAAAAGAGCTGGTTTTCTATATTGTAACAGTTCCAATCCATCCTCATTGTTTCTCCAGGTCCTGTCACATTTTACTCTCTCTTTATTCACAAATACCAACACTACCACAATAGTTTTCCCATTACAACCAGAATAGTGATTTTGCTCAGGTCATAAGAAAATCAATTACAAGAATTATGGACAGTACAGTGACCAGCATTGCTGCTGCACAGGATTGTGGTCATGGGTTGGATTCCAACCAGGGTCCTATCTGTGTATTTGCATGTTCTCTCCATGATTGCAGGTTTCCTCCAGCAGCCTAAAAACATACTGGCAGGTTAATTGGCTTCTTAGAAAATGAGCCCTAGTATAGGTGTGGCAGGAAGTTTATGCTATAAGCTCCAATGGGGCAGGAACAAATGCAAATAACAACATATTCAATGTACAGCTCTTGTGTAATTTAATTGGTTCAAAATAAAAAAAAAATCAATTTGTCACGTTAATTTGTGTCTATCCATCACCAGAGGCATCACAGGCCTTGCTAAGTTTCATTTATTTTTTTAAGGAAAAAATAAAATGCTGTAATTAGTAACCCTTCAATTTCTGTGTAAAGGAGCATCTGCAGAAGTTAAAGCCATATGGAGCAGGGCATTTTCAATTTTTACATCTTTACTTTGTAATATACTGTATATCGATAAGTTGGGAAAGGATGTAACAGAATTGAGGGATGGTTTATTCTGCATTGTGCGCTTCAATGTGGCATCCAATTGGGTTGACCATGACTCCTGTCCTGATTCACCACACACTTGCAGTCAGTGCAGTTTGAGCCTGCTGTCCAGACTTCTCCACACCTATGGATCAGTCTCCGCTTACAGTTTGCCAAGAGGCGAACAAAGCAGAAAACCTATAGTGAGGCAGAGAAGCTTGTCCAAAAGTGGGCAAAACCTTTAAGAAAGGTGCAGGAAAAGCATAAGGTTTATATACAAATGGAACATGGCAACAGAAGCATCTGCCCTAGTGAAGGGGTCAACCAAGAGAAGGATAGGGTCAATGTAGACATAGGGGGAGTGTTGAACACAAACCAAAATATTACACTCACACATATATATCTATATACATAGATACATATACACGGAAAAGGTTTTTAGGTTTGCAGAAAAGGTTTTTAGGTTTGCAGCAGGTAATTTACGCTACAAGTTCATTGTCACTAAATATTTTGCTGCAAATGTACACTTTGCCTCATCGTAAACTAACTGGAGAGTAGATAAATGAGGAAATATTGACTCTGCCTGTAGTCTATGGCTGTTACAACAGAGTTATTTGCCTATCTTACCAGCTATTGCATAATGCCCCAATTATACTAACCAATTGCAGACTGTTTCCCCTAAAAATCACAACTTCCCAATAGCTGCCTACAACGCTAATGCAAAATGTATTGTGTTAGAAGATGGCAGATTTATCTGTTGCTTTTACAGATAGTGAGGACAGTAGCTCATTTGTTGTTTGTTCTTTTATATAGCAATTAAGGTTATTTACTATTAGGATGTTTACTGTTAAAAGTGTAGACTGGGTCTATTTTTGTAAGAAAGCACAAAAAAAAAATTGTAAAACTTAAAGTAGAACTTAATGTACAACAATATTTACATGTATGAGTAGCACGTGAATTGAACATCTTACCATTCCAGGGATACAAGACCTGCTCTTGAAACGATTAGTTTCCCACTATATGTTTCATTGTCCCAAGTCATGTTATGGATTTGATAATGAATGAGTCTCTGCTTTAGCTGAGTTTTTACATGACATATATGAGAATGTACAATACTAATAGAGTATTTAAACTATACTGGAGCTTGCCTTACTTCCTACAGAAACAGCAGAGTACTGCACACTTATGATCATACCAGTACTCAGCCAACAAAGGCAGAGATACAGTACAAGGTCAATAAATATATTACATCTATCATTTTCAAAAGCATACATGGTTTTTTTACCTTTTTTTCAGGTAATTGAGAAGGAGACTAACAAGTGGGAAGCAACCAAATGAAACCGCCAAACCCTGGTCTACTAAATACTAGCACTCCTTTATCAGACAAGTAGTAAAGATCCCACAAAGACATAATCTGGTTATATCTTATCTCCAACACTTAGGCTAGGTCTACACACTAGATTTTTCCGACCAACGTGTTATCTCAAATGATTGTCCCTACGACTGAAGGTCCGATCAGTTCGGCAATTCATGCGTACACACGGACAGGATTTCCCTTCAGATCTGTGCTCTTCATCTAGTCCTCTAGTCTTCAGAGAATGACAGCACAATAATCATTCATTTTTGTCACACTGATTAAAACCGCCTTGTTATAGCTATACACGTCCTGACGAATTTCGTTAGCTTCTGTTACTCTGAAACAAAACATTCTGTCTCAGAACGAACAAATGAATTATTCCTTCTGCAGCACTCGACATTTACTCACAAGAACATTCAGCACTAGCATCAGCTGAAAAGAACACTACTCTGTAAACTCTATGGAGCATGAGTGCATACACACCTCATTATCGGTCCGCGATTGGTTGGAAAATATTAAACAGTACGACCAACCAAAAGAAACGAAGATCGGCCCTTTGGAACGACTTTACATCATCATGTCACTATACACACTCACACGATATCTGACCAAACAGCTGATTGGAGGTTTTTCGTGCAATCATCGGGCCAGTGTGTATCTAGCCTAAGTTTAGCTTTGGTGTGCAAGCAGATAGATGGGTCTTTATCTGATGTTTATTTTATTTGACCAGAGAGGTCACTCAGTATGGAATATTCATAAGTATCTTAGGCTGGGTACACACTACAGAAAAATTCTCCTAATGCGAAATCCTTAATGATTACAGAGAAAAAAATCCCGATCAGCATGCCGATTCATGTGTACACGTTTTACTTTCAGATCTGTGCGCTTCAGTGTCATAACCATCGGCTGAAAAGTTTGTTACTCTATGGAGTGTACAGAGATCTATGGACACTGCCAGTCATGAGTGCATACACACTGCAGACATTGTTCCATCGGTGAACAACATTTTTAATTCGGTTTAAAAAACAAATTAAGTCATACAATGTGCTTTGGAGCAATAACCGTTCATCGTTGCAGCACACACTAATATATCTGTCCGAAACAGTCAATTATCGTGCGATTGGTTTGATAATCAGCTAAAAACCCTGTAGTGTGTACCCTGCCTTAAAAAAAAAAAAAAAAAAAGCAGGTGGCACAGAGCAAGCAGCGGTTTAGTTGGGTATATTCGACACTCTGATGCAGACCTGTTCCCTTATATGTCCTAACAAGAAATGTAACAGGGCATCTGCTTCTATTCAGGCATCAGATTTAAAAATACTTTTAAAAAATAAAAGGTTTTGTAGCACTTGTTTTGTTATTATGCCACTGTTTTTTCTTTAGAGGTTTTCCCCTACTACCCCATTTGGCAGTGTGTTAATAAAGCGTATAAGGTGGCCACTGCCCTCCATTCAGCTTTATCAATACATGTCCACTAAACAGTATATGGATCATTTATTAATCTTTATTGATTTATCACCCACACATTTCGCTCTTTATAATCATTCGTACTCCTCCCAAGGTATCACAGGGACACACAGATCTACCAGTAGTGGGGGAGAAGGCTTAAACGTAATAAGGCGTGATCCACTAAAAACCAGATAGGAAAACAAGAGTAACATGCTCATATGTAATTCTCCCTACAGAAGATGCATTAATTTTCTAGCTATTCCCATCTATACAGTGCCAGTAGCAGACAGGAAGTGATCCTCTTTCAGAAGGGAACATGTATGACAGTCCAAAATAGGCTAATTAGGAAAACCCAACACAACAGGAGACTGAGTAATGGATTTGTAAAGCACGTGGAGTTTATGTGGAGTAAATATATCTATGCGCTAAGGGCCATATTTAATTGTTGGCGAAAACGCTCAAAAACTTGCGGCGCGTGCTCTATTACCGTTATTACGGTAGTTTTCTCGCTGGAGTTCAGCTCGCAGCTCCCTGAGCTGAATTCCAGCTTACTATTACCGTAATAACGGTAATAGTTTTAACGCCGCAGGATATTCAAACAATTGAATATGCCTCAATGTGTTCTTACAGGTTTAACTTGTCCAGATGGTTCAGTTTACCTTTAAAAGTATCAGTGTTGGTATGTAACTTATGTGATCTGCTGACACAATTCCTTTAATTATAATAACACTAACATTCCTGTTTGTTTGTCTCTGCTGTACACTCAATGAGATCATGGGGAACTGAAACTGAAGCAGGAAGACAGGAGAAAGGCCAGTTATTTACTGGTGAGTAATCCTCTCTTCTGATACAACCGCAAAAGACTAAGCAAAAGTTATTGTATAATTAAAAATAATAACACTATACTGTTTTCAGGATATGTCACTAGATTATCAGGATAGCAAGTACAATAGCAGTCCCTATTCACAATAGATGCAAACTAGCAGATAAATGTCATCATAATTACTAAACAGGTATAGATGCATTGAAAACCTGCACTTGTATAAAGGGCAGATGTTGGCTTAATGTTTTAGTGCTAGTATACCTTTAACTAGTCCATTATTTGTCTTGCATGCATTGACGGATCAACAAACCCAGTCTGTTGGGGCACACTGCCCTCATTCAAACAACTACACAGAGCACCACAGGCGATACGGTCACAAGAAACATCACTACACTCCTTTGCTGTACAGTTTATTTATTTATTTTCTTTATGAATAAGAGGCCAAAAACATATGTACACAGAGAATCCAAAGAAACCCAAAGCGAATCTGCATGAAGTGCAGCGTTTACCCCTTTACCTGAGGCTTTGGTTTCAGCATTCTCCAGATGAGATCTGGGAACATCAGCAGAATCAGCGATTCCTTGATGTGCACTATCCCAGCTACATGCACCAGGCAGAAAATCCCTCACATAATAGGATTTATGCAGGGAAAACTGATGTCTTCTCAGGTCTCTCACTTAAAGCAGTTTGGAAACTGTTCTTTTTCCAGGTGTCTTAATACTTAGATTACAATAGTACATTAATGCAAGCTTAGGAGTTAAACATCAATATTGTTAGAATACTCTGCTGCACTCCAAACCCAGACACTGTGCAGCACAATTCGAAGCTGTAGCCATCCATACCTGTGCATCGTGCACTATGGCACACTTCAAACATAACCTACACCAGCATACCTATGGCCACGTTAAACCACCCTTGATCATGTGTCTTCTCAAATACACAAAGCCTCCAACACTATGCACCACCAGACACATGCAGTCATGCTGGACTGACCACACGCACGTTGTGTTGAATGTGTGTACTCAAGGTGAAGCAGTAAGTCACACACAGTCTTACATCCAGCAGACCACCTTGTGTACATCTCAGAACTTAGGGTTAGAGAGGCAAAGCTCGTGTTAAAGCAGCATGTTATGTTCAAGAGCATTGATGTGACTAAGCTAAGCTTCACATCAGTGCAGACCCCAAACCACAATGAACTGATGACTCCCGCTCTGTACCCCATCGTTATGTACAAGTTTACTTGGACTATTGCAAGTGTTTTGGTATGGCATGTACTAAAACAGGCACACATGAAGATTTCTGAGACAAAAAGTGTTTCATTCCGGCTTTCTCCTCCAAGTCATTAGTACATAGAACAGTACTGGTTAAGTAGAGCTACCTCCAAATATGATGAATGTGTCTTGCAAAGGACATAAGATGCTGCTCAAATCCTCCTTATATGTCTACTAAAACAATAAACACTCTGCCAAGGAAAGCGAAAAAGCAATTGAAAGGCATATATAATGAATGTACACTCATCTTTACATAAACCCATCTGCAGTAAGCTCTTCCCAATACACACATCATTGATGGCAGAACCCATCTTCCATTCCTATGACCCCCCCCTGTGGAGTGATCCACTCCCGGGCATTACAAATAAAAGCACTGCACTATTGCATTTTATTGGTTGTTTCGGTTTGAAATCAAGGCATATTGTTGTTGTTAAACTAAGGTACCAGGCTATGCACAGATCAAATTTTGTGCTCAATATTTTTTTTTTCTAACAAGTTTATGTGCAAATATGCTGATGGAAACCAGATTTTTGTGTTGACATTTTTTTCTGCAAGCATGCAATGCATTGCGATGCAATAAAAAGAAAAAAAAGAAAAAGAAAAAAAAAAGAAAAATATTAACTACATAGAGGCCGTCTTATCCAAAACCCAGATTAGTAACCATACACTCGCTCGAGATTCTAAGACCTCTCTTTTCTGTTTTGATTGAACTTTTCTGCTACTGTGATACTGAGCGACTCTCAATCCCGTGTTGATGCAACATGGAGGAAAGAAGGGGGAAACAATTCCAACTCTCTCTATAAAGGTGCAAAGGAGAAAAGAAAGAACATAAGGTAGTTATGCATTCATCTTTTAACCCCTGAGCTGCAAAAGGAGAGTGCAGCACCTAGGTTCTTTCATCAGGGAATGGGTTACACTCAGACTAAAAATTCAAATGCAATGGAATAAGGTGAAACTGTTCGGGGTAGAAGTGAGCACATTGCTCGCAAAGTCCACGGGATGCTGAATACGCTCGCAGCAAAACGCTGGGTTTGGGATCCTCCCCCCTCCCCCCCCATCCACTTTAGGCCTCTTGCTGTGCGGGTCTTTTCAGGTCCCGAATCTGTTTCACTAGGTAGGTTTTCTCATCATTAAATTGCTCGTCCTCAGTGCGGTCGTTCTGGAACTTGCTGAGGAATTCAATGAGCTTGCTCTGGTTCTTGAGGAGGATATCCAGTACAGGCTGTGTCTTGTTCGGGTTGGCTACAAATACCTGCAGGTTAAAGAGAGGACAGCCCTTTTAAGCTGAAATATCAGTGTAAATAGAACACCACTCACAAAGAAAAAACACGTGTACTGGGGTTTTAAAGGTGGAACTCAAAAGGAGCACGTCTTGGGCAACTAAAAATGTCACCACAAAAGCGCAGCCTCTGTCAGATTGAGCCCAGTGCATCATTCTGTTATAACATCATTTAGAACTTGCATAACTCTTGGAAGTAAGGAGACATTGGGGCTGCATTGTGCTTAGATAGAAGTGGTGTCATCTCTAGCTCCATTTATACAGCTAAGACCCGAGGTGAAACCAAGAACACCTTGAAATATGCACAATGCCCATCAATTTGTGGCAATTTAAGTGACATAATATATGAATGTAGTACACCTCAGTGTGAATGAATGATCATTTTAGATTGGTGAAGGAAGAGGTCTCTCCTTCCACCTTATACACAAAGTGTTTTTCCCACAAGAGCAGGAGATCTCTACTATAACAAGATAGTACACAATGAAGCAATTAGCAGAATTACTGGCAGTCCACATCCCCCATACAGAGTAACAATATTGTCCCTCCTGCAGCACCTTAAATACGTGGAAAGCTTCAAACTGAATGTTGCGGCTCTTGTCACGCAGCAGATTCATCATCAGCTTGAGGTTCTCGGGTTTACTGATATACTTTGTCATGATGGTGAAGTTGTGTCGGTCCAACAGAAGTTCGCCAAGGAGCTGCAAAGAGAAAAAGGATACAAGTAGAGGAAGGAAATGGGAGAAGGAAGAGGGAAAAGAGGGACGAAAAATGGGGAGGAGATTTAGGGAAGGTAAATTATGGTGCAGAAAGAGATAAGAAATTTTATTTTTACCATACTACATATCTCTCTCTACACAGGAAATTTAAAACAAACACAAAAACAAATAACACAACTAAAAAGGGGAATAGTCTAAACTATCACCAGTGTGCAATAATATATTTTTCAGGGCCTCAGAAATGAGCATTGGTGTCACAATACATTACTTTTGCTTTTTGCTGAGAAGCATCAGAACCTTGTATGTGATCAGCAAGACATCATCACTCAGCCCAAACAGGTCTAACTATAGCCAACTACTCATGCTAGTGAGACAGGAATACAATCTAGTGGTGCAATGTTACACAGACTATGAAAATGTACTCGCCCTACCTATTGTTCCCCAATAGTCTATATTAAGAGTTATATTAATTCAAGAAGACTACTTCCCTTATGAATATTGCAACTTGTAAACATACCTTCAATGACTGTCTCTTTGTCACATAGTTTTCTGAGTGCAACAACTTCTCATATTCACTAAAGAACTAAAACAAAAGCTACATTCAGGTTGGTGCAATCAACAAACAGAACATGGGGTGTATATGTGTTGAAAGGCAAATACAACAGAACAGCACATATACATCACAGAGATGGAGAAGAATATGTATGTGTGCAGAATAAAACTGGAGTATGGTGTATAGATTGCGGGTTCTGTTTGCATCTTACCCGGTCATAATGTTGCTCAAGAAATTCAGCACTTAGGAGCTTGTGTCTAGTCAACAGGTCCTGACAAAAACAAAACACAGTAAGCCGAGTGAAAAGCAAAAACCAGCATGGTGACCGCTAAATATGCATTGCCAGATTTCAAGTCTGACCAAGAATGTCATTTAATGTAAATAAAAATATTCCATAATTATTGTCATCATTGATCTTAGGGATTAAATAAAGATCACAAGAGGAAAACATTTTTTTACCTTAAATGTAGCAAAGGCATCTGAAGCAATGTCGAACGTTGACATCTCCACATACCGGAAGAAGTCATAAAACTGCTCGGACCACAAAATAATCTTGGCAAGTGGCTCGTGCCTGATACATTCTCGAAGCATGATCCCACAGTTCAAAGCAATTTCTGGAGACTCATACCTGGAGGTGTCATAACATCTAGTTATAAACTTGATTGGTAGAAAAAGAAAAAACAGACAAATACTGAATGCGAAAGAAAACTATTAGAAAAACAAAACCCCAAAACAACCACAAACCCAGTATGTAGACAAAGGGGGATATATACTTAGAGAAAAAAAATTCTAAGTCAAATAGCAACCGATCATTCAATTTCAACGTCTGTTATACTAGACCAATGCAAGCTGGTTACCACAACACAGCTGCCCATTGTTAGTAAACAACCTCACATATGCTAAAGAATCCCCCTTCCCTGCTAGGATACACAGGTCATGCTCTGCCCTACACTGCCCCTTCCCTATTATATTACACAGATCATACCCTTTCAATAGCATGAAGAGAATATTCTGCTGGGTGCATATATATTCCACTGTTGGTGTTCGCGTTCCAATCTGTCTTCGTAATATATTGTTGAAGATCTGAGCAACATCCTTCTTTCCCTGCAAGGAATACATTGTAAGCTCTGGGCAGGTAATAGGTGAAATTATAATGTGCATTATGTTGTTGCAGCATGTCCCTAAACACCACCCATGTGAGATGCAAGTCTAAGAAAACACATGTGAGGATGAGGTCTCTTCCAATATGGATGCCTTTGGTCTCCCGCCATGAATGACGAGGATGTTACTACTATCATTATGAGCAAATCTATATAGAACTTCGATACCTCAAAGTCTATGAGCTGCAGATCAGCCACAAGAGTCCCCAGGAGTCCACTGTTGTACAGTTCCTGAGCAAGCTGGGCTACAGCTTCAGTCTGAGGTTCCTTCTCATTTGTCCCATACAGGATCTCCTTCATAGCCACCAGGTTTTTAGACACTTCTTCAGTTGCCTGTGAAATAGAGGAGACAGTGAGCGATGGCATTTTTAGCAGAATATTCCCTACTGAAAGGGACGTTACAGACAGGAGGATCATACTACTCCTCACTTTACAGGCCATGTTACACTGATAAACTCAGCATTTCAACAGGGCTTAAATGTCCCCAGCACCACAGATTTCACCTACACAGTCATTCTGCAGACAAACCATGCAGACAGAGACACACGTTTACAAACATGACAACTTCTTCAATGCGAACGTACTGTAGAATAGGTTAAAGTAGAATCTGTTAAAAATAGGATCAATATGATCTGAAGAAAAAAAGTGTTAGTTTCCAGACAGACACAATGTTACTATGGTAATGTGACTAAAAACACATGAATGGCAGCACAACAGATAAATTGCTTTACTATAAAATAGTAATTTAGGATTTGCTGATGTGGGTGCTCACTAGATATTTATGAACAGAGAGCAAACTATTAAGTCTCCTGAATGGAATATTACTTGTTGCCAAAAAGGCTGAAAAACCACACACCGGAGAAAAGATACAACATTTTGGCAGTCATCTAGTGTCCGATAAATAACTTTATGGCGGTGTGCAGAACTATGCCTGCTCTGTTACAGTGCTCCCCATGGCTGTACAGGTTCCTACACCCATTATCCCAGCTTAGACATGGTGCATTACACATTATCTCAGGAGGGTATATAACAGAGATGCTACATGAATTTGTCATCACATTTGTAAAACATGGTTCCAGAACACTAATCCCATTGCCTGCAATGTATGCAGCTGAACTTTATGGTATATCTAGAATTGCAGGCTACATTAGTAAAACATCGCTTATCAGGCACTATTGTTGGTGTCCAGTCATACACATTTAAAGCATTACCCTGTTGCTATAATGGAGCTGCTCTAATTTATTCCTCTGTTTTTAGCCACATTACACAGTGTTGCAATGGGGGGGGGGGGCAGATCCCCACATAGCTATATATATTCCTGGTAGACCAGGCTGAAATGTCTTCTGTCACATAAATATGGCATTATTTGATTGTCCAGTGGAAGGTTAGTAACGCCATCATTTTGAGGATTGTCCTCCACCAGAAAACCCTACAATAAAACTTTGCGACATTGCACACATATTAACCGATAAAATTGCAGTTCTGTCCATCTTCTGTTTCCCAAACGAGTTCCTTTTGGCTTTGGGCCATGCCACTTTCTTTGGATCCTTGCTTCTGCTGCTAATGTGAAAGTCATCGGAAACATGGGTGGAAAGTGAGATGTTTGAACCAGGAGTGGGACAGGTAATAGAATTGGTATGGTGGGTGGGGGAGCTGAACGAGTGAGGAAATAGCAGCTGTGAAATGAAACAGCACAAGAAAGCAATGTATAAAATGCGCACAAGAATAGCCACAACAGCACAACTCTAAAGGTGAATACTTGTCATGTGACATTTCATTCCCAACAATGCCTCTTCCTAGACATAAAATGTCAAAGTCAGGGCAAAATGTGACTTACATAACACAATAATATTCTGGACTGTTTTCTGCTGGAATGTACATTGTACAACATGGTTCTAAAGCTGAAACTTACATTCACACAGCAGGTCAAGCAAAGCAACGCATATGCAGCGACTCGAACTCAGAAGTCCCTTATGGGAAATGCAATCAGCAAATCCTGCTCTTATGTCTTAAAAGTTCATGTTCTAAACAAATAAATGGTAAGTAGAATACAATTTTTAAAAACATGTTAGACATACTTATGAAACCATTTGTCAACCCTTTAATACTTTGTGCAATTAATGGAGTCAGCAAGTGTGGCTAATTCACACAGATCACCGACTTTATTTAACGCTTATATGTGTTCCCTAAAGAAAAGTGTAACCGACTAGAATATTCTGGACCACAACGGTGCTGCACATTTTAGCTCGGGGGACAAGACTCGACTCAGCAGCTTATTAGGAACATTTTAAAGGGAAAAAAAAAATGCAGGTGGCCCAGTGACCCAACCCAAAAGAGCCCACTATGGGACCAGCCTGGGGGATAGATGCCCCCCTGCTCCCAGCTCAGCCTGCCCTGATGCTGCCCAACCTTTTCATGAGATGGGATTTATTGACCTCTACCAGTATAAAAGTATGCTGCAGAAGTAGTGTGTGCTCCAATAGCCAAATGGGAGACAGACACTGCATGAGCATCTAAGACGACAAGGAAAAGAGATAGCAGGCTGCTGATGTTATGGGACAGGACCATGATCTAGGTACCTGCCCGTGACCCAGGTGTGTGTGAGCAGTTACAAGTCCAGTCACCTGCTGTAAAACAGGTTCTAACAAGATAGGTTTGAACCAACTAGGTGTGATTTATCTGGGTTACAATAAATAGCTCCTGGAATTAGACATGAATCACTTCCTGAGATCTCACACCCAACCATGCAGGGAAGTTCCAAAAGTAGAGTTCAAATCAGCCAACAAACCCCAGAACATTCAAAAAGGCCCTCCATCACTAAAATCTTACTTACCAAGTGAGATCTGCTTTTGTGTCTTATTATGCGATATCCCACTATAAAATACATATGATCACTTTTAAAGGGTATGGTAGATTAATATTATTCTGGTGATAATCACCACACATCAAGCAGATCTAAAAGTGGAAGTAAATAATTCAGAATAGATGGCACTACGCTGCTGCTACCTCTCATGACAGCACACGCTATTGTAGATACACTGGTAATGCTGGAGGGTGACAACTTTATTCTTTACATAGTCCAAGCAGACACTTCAGGAGGGCGATAGAAACATTAGCTAGACCAGTGGTTCCCAAACTTTTGCAGTTCGCGGCACCCTTAGAGTCTCCAAATTTTTTTCAAGGCACCCCTCCAAAATAATTATTGAGCAGTCCTGTTTTAGAAGTAGTTGGGTCAAAACATTATAATAAGTATTTAGGTCTGGACAGAAATACTTATTTAGTTGTATGCAAAAATGCCCCCTCTGCATCCAGACACACTGCCCCCTCTCACACTGTCCCCCGTCCCCCCTCCTCTGCCCTCTCTCACGCTGTCCCCCTCCTCTGCCCTCTGTCCCCTCCTCTGCCCTCTCTCACGCTGTGTCCCCCTCCACTGCCCCTCTCGCGCTGTGTCCCCCTCCACTGCCCCTCTCGCGTTGTGTCCCCCTCCACTGCCCCGCTGTCACTCTCCTCTGCCCCGCTGTCACTCTCCTCTGCCCTGCTGTCTGCCCGCTGTCACACTCCCTCTCACTCCTCTGCACCGCTGTCCCCATCCTCTGCCCGCTGTCACACTCCCTCTCACTCCTCTGCCCGCTGTCACACTCCCTCTCACTCCTCTGCACCGCTGTCCCCATCCTCTGCACGCTGTCACACTCCCTCTCACTCCTCTGCACCGCTGCCCCCATCCTCTGCCCGCTGTCACACTCCCTCTCACTCCTCTGCACCGCTGTCCCCATCATCTGCCCGCTGTCACACTCCCTCTCACTCCTCTGCACCGCTGTCCCCATCCTCTGCCCGCTGTCACACTCCCTCTCACTCCTCTGCACCGCTGTCCCCATCCTCTGCCACACTCCCTCTCACTCCTCTGCCCCGCTGTCCCCATCCTCTGCCACACTCCCTCTCACTCCTCTGCCCCGCGCCAGACATAAAAAAAAAAAAGAACAAAGAACACAAACTTACCAATCCGCCGGGCGCCGGGACCCAGCAGCCTCCTCTCTCCCGCAGCAGCTTGTTACTGACGTCGATATTCAGTGACAGCTGTGTGAGAGAGGAGGCTGCTGGGTCCCGGCGCCCGGCGGATTGGTAAGTTTATGTGTTCTTTGTTGTTTTTTTTTTATGTCTGGCTCGCGGCACCCCAGTGACAGCGCCGCGGCACCCCTGGGAGCCGCGGCGCACAGTTTGGGAACCGTCGAGCTAGACAAATCTATTATTATTTGTTCTTCACTTCATATGTACATGAGGAGGACGACGAGCAGCAGGGGGGGTGGTAATGTTTGTGACCACATTTTCACAGTAAGTCCAGCGATAGAAGAAACACACACAGTTAATTCAGAAAACATCCTTTATCTTATACAATTACATCATACTTGTGTTATTAACTTACACCAGAGAAAAGCAGAAGCTGAACCCTTCTGTTTCAGAGACAGAGATCACAAAAACAAAACTTAAGGAAGGCTGGTCAGAATGCTATCTGTGAATGAATAAAACCTTACAAGCAAGAGTTACCTACATTTAAAAATATATAGAGGACACTTCTAACAAAGCAGATTAGAAGTATAGATTGTAAGCCTGTGTCTAAGGTCTTCTTATCTCTTTGTCTGTATTACTCAGTATTGTTTTATTACGGTGTTTGCTCCCAATTGTACAGCGCTATGGAATTTGCTGGGCGCTATATAAATAAACGTTGATGAAGATTATAAGATTAATATTGTAATGGTTTTTAAAATCTTAATGGTAAAACAAAAATATGATTCTTAAGTATTCAGTTAAAATAGCAAATACCCTGCACTGCTAATGAATACATGGTAGAAAGTAGTGGTTGGAGATGAGCGAAATGTCTGTAAAAACTGAGTTTCGTAACAAAAGAGGACATTTTGCAGAGATGCAAAGTTCCATTCCCATCACACATTCCATTTGTAATTCTATTTCATAGAATGAACAGCACTGGGGAGACGATGATCAGTTCATTCTGCTGTGTGGTGTAATGAGGACAAATGAGAAGCCTCAATGTCCGTGCGTGCAGCTTCTCTGTTGGTCTAATTGCTTACATCCTCCTCCATAACGTCACCCAGCCCGGTTCTCTCCTGGTCTGGGGAGACTAACCGCAGAGTTGCACAGAGCAGCCCCCAAGCTCCGGGGAGGGGCAGAGCTATAGAGCTTCGCTCCCTTCCTAGATGGTAATCGACTTTTAAGGCTAAATTCTGCTTAGTGAAATGTGTAAAATTTTGTACTCAAAAACAGAACAGGGTAAATATTTAGTGGTCCAAAGAGATTACAGAGACAATCTACCCCTTTATGTCACATGTACAGAAAACAAAATGCATAGTTGGTTATCTTCCATCAGCATATCATCCAATTCATTTCTTTCCAATAAAACTAACTAATCATAATTATCAGGCCCTCTTTCCTATCCTATAATTAGGTAATTTCTATTTGTAAGTTTTCCAACAAGCAAGGAGGAGAGAAATTGCTAACTAAAGTAAATCAGTCTGAGGTCAGCCTTAATTTTCCGCTTTATAAAAACATTCTTGGAAACACTGATCCCTCTGCTGGCATCACAGCCCCCATGCATTATTTGCACAGTACTTGTCTGGCCTGGAGAGAGATCATACACACATACATCTGTAATGGAAAATGTCGTATATCTCGTCATTTTTATCAATTTTAATGGGAAATGTGTAATGTCAAAAGCAAATAGAAGATGGGCATCCTCTTTACATGTTTGTTTTTCATTATTGGTACATTTTAATTATTTTTAATAAAAAGGAGTAGCGACATAGGCTATCTACACATATGAATGCCAGCCACAGAAATTATGGTTATAGCTGCCCATAAGGCAGTACAAGTGTGGGGATCCTATCAGCAAATCTCTCCTTCCCATCTATCTCTCCCCACAGCAGAACAACACGTGCCCAGTGCAAGATTATCCCAGCTATAGAGAGTCGGTCTCCCTACCCTATGATTAATAAATCCTTACATACTATGCTATAATTATACTGGGCATTCAGAAGATAGTTATGTGTGCAGTGGGCTCCTCTGTAGCTGAGAGAGATTTCTGATGATTAATGCCGACACATGTTGTACGCTCATGTATATCTGTATGTATGCACGCCTGGACGTATGGATGTTTGTTTTTATATAATAGGTCAGCTGGCTTTATAGCTAGATGTTATATTTGGGATTGCAGCCATTGCAGGGAGAATTTTCTGTAGTGAGAATATATA
Organism: Mixophyes fleayi; assembly: GCF_038048845.1. NCBI lineage: Eukaryota > Metazoa > Chordata > Amphibia > Anura > Limnodynastidae > Mixophyes > Mixophyes fleayi. Next base: position 69,032,460 of record NC_134404.1, on the reverse strand, counting down.
ACTTGAGACGATGTTTTAAAACAGGAAGATTTAGCAACTTGTAATACTATCAACAGCTATAAACCATTATAGAAAAAGTGACTTCACGAGTCTGCAGCATAAGCTGAAAAGTGTCACAAAAATATATCACAAAGTGAAGGTTTTATGCAACACACCAACACAAAAAAGAATAAATGACAGGAACCCTTTAACTGGATCTGTAACCCTTTCCATTTATTGCCAAGCAGGTCATAACACATTTGTAGGTCATGTCAGGCTGGATGAGTCGCTTGAATTTAAGGGTGATAGATTGTCAATCTTAAAATCTGAAAACTGTTATAGAGCGAAGAAGGATTATTTTTGTCACCAATCCACATATTATTGAGCATCACATCAAATTAAACTATTTTAAATCCTTATCACAAATTGCTAAAAACTAAACAAATTACATTTAAAAAAAAAAACAGATCCACAAACTCAAATTTGCAAAGGTACACACAGCACCTCAAAAGTCACAAATTGTTCATTGTCTCCACCTATGTAAGAAATGAGCCGATAACCTGTTATCTATTATTTTTCAAAGTATAAGATGGAGACTTGCCAAAAAAAAAAAAAAAAGGATTGAAATGAAGATAAAAGAGCATTCTAAACAAGTCAGATATGATTAACAAAGGGCACAAGTCTGAGGAAGGGTAGAGGAGCTATGCAAAGGCATTGAACACCTCCCGGGATTTCAGTGTAGACCAGTGGATCCAAACTTTTTCAGTTCAAGGCACCCTTAGAGTCTCCATAATTTTTTCAAGGCACCCCTAAGCCAAAATAATTACCAAGTAGTCCCCCGCCTTGCTTACCACTGGCCCTGGCCGAGGCACCACTGTGAGATCGCCGAGGCACCCCAGGGAGCCTAGGCGCATAGTTTGGGAACCACTGGTGTAGACCATTGCACACAGGTGGAAGTAGTAGGAAACACTGCCTAGATCAGGTCACTCTCTTAAACTAGGTACACACAACAGAAAATTTCTCCCGATGAGATATCTTTAACACTTTTACAACCAAATGAAAGTCCTGATGAGCATGACGATTTATGCGAACACACCTACACGATTTACCTTCAGATCTGTGCCCTTCATCTGTCATAACCATCTGCTGAAAAGATCGTGACTCTGTAAACTCTATGGAGATCTGCCTACACCCTGCAGAATTTGCAAGACATCGTTCCATTGTTTATAGAGATTTTTAGTCCGGTTATAAAATCAAATGAAATGATGAAAAAGCCCATATCCATGTCCGCAGAGAGTCTGCAAAACCAAATCTAGATGATACTGCAGAGATATGAAAGAAAGTCTTGTAGACGGATGAGACTAAAATGTCACTTTTGGTCTAATGGAAGGAAACATGTAGGTCTCTCATACAAGCCGGTTAACACCATCCTTACTCTGAAGTATGGTGTTGGCAATTATCATCTTATGGTGATGCTGATCAGCAGCAGAGACTGGCAATATTGTCAGGATTGATGGTAAGATAAATGGTGTACATAACAAACTCCTGGTACACTGTCAGAAAGCTCAAATGGTGGATTAAGTTTGACTGTAAATGCAACCCTGGAATGGTTTACAATGAAGAACACAGAAGTCAGTGAGCGGCCCAGTCATCGTGAATTTAAGCCCATCAAAAATCTATGACAAGCAGACTCAAACTTGCTGTCCGTAGTCACTCCCCAACTAACCTGATGTACATGCTCAAGGAGGAATACCCAAAATGGCCAATTAGTAAATATTTCATGGTTTACTATGCGCTCTCTATTTACATAGGTTTACGTATTTAGTCATTTATTTATTTACTACTACAACTACACATTACTCAGTCACAAACATGCACACATTGTTTCAAAGCCACTGGTTTGGCCTACAAATTTTTTTTAAAAAAAAATAATTGGGGGGTAAAATCCACAATTGCTGCAGTTTTTCTTGATACAGGCTCCTGTGATTGGTTTAAATGTTGACTTAAATTGCCTCTTCCTGGGGAAACTGAACTTTACCTTTCTATGTTGCCTTTTTCTGGTCCATGTTACTCATACGTAATACGAATCTAAATCAATTTACTTAAGAGTACAACTAAGAGAGAAAAATCATTCCTAAGAAAATAGTAGGCTCCTCAGGACACAAATAAAGAACAAAAACAAAAAGCCAGCCATACAGATGTGGCATGTCTGGTAACGGAAGAGTTTATACCATGCAAGAAGAGCAATTGCCGTTTACCTTCTCTGCTTTCTTGTCCGAGATGTCCTGTTTCTCCAGTACGGCTATACTTTCCTTCAGGTTCTTCACTATGTCTGCAGGAGACTTGTGGGACTTCCCAAAGGGAAATGGCATGTTTGCTAGAATAACACTGCTTTACAATCCGCCACCGCCTATGGGACAAAACACAAAGACAAGGACATCAACAGCTGCTCCCAGTACAGGACCAGTACACTCAGACATCTTGTGTTCTTGCTGCCCTTGTGAATAATGGTTTTAGGTTTATTTGATCAATGCAGGTTTTATACTGCATGGTGCAGTCAGAAGGCTCACACTCTGACCTATGAAAAGAGCAGTATTTCATATCACATGTCATGCACAAGTCACAGAATTCCCATCTATGATGCCTGTAGTGAGCATAACCTATTAACTATTTGTAATATATACTGGATGAGTGCAGAGTAAAGTTACATACTTGCATGATCAAGCAGCTGAAAACACCTAAGGTGACAGTAATATATGGTTTAAAAAGTTAAATTATAGCCAGGTGTAGTGTGCCAAGCAGATGCAAATCTATCCTCCAATCATAGAGCACAAAGTTGAATGGAAAGCCGTTTTTAAGTGATTTGCATTTCATCGTTATACACATTGTGGTACATTTCTAAAAAATGCTGCACAGAAAATCCTGTGTCCAAAAAATTGGTTGAGCACAAATGCCACATATTTATAAACACTGCGCTGACCATTTTTATAAATAGCAAGCTAATATGAAAACCACTAAGTTCTTTGGCAACCCGCAGGTACTCACGCAACATAACTCGCTTAGAACCGTGCATGCATTTATCTTTGATTTTTAATTCTCTCTTGATTTTAAATAGCACTCCAAATGCTGACGCAGTATTATTGCTGGTGCTTGGTCATTCCGAACTGAACAGTATCTGCAGTTTAAAACATCACAATACCGGAGAGACCACCACGCTGAGAGAGTTGTATCACAGGCAACTGGAGCTCCTTTGTTTCATTTAGTTTTACATAACTATGTAATTCTAATTGGTTCCTTTACAAATAGCTATTGCTGGAATCCGTAATCCACATTGGCCTGAATTGAAAACTGCAAATAAACTTGAATAATAGCGTTATTAATAAAAAAAAAAGTATATGTAGATGATTTAGGTGCTTATCGGAACTGATGTATTTGAGCTAAGCCTTCAACGATCGGTGGTGGCTACATGTTTCACCAGGCATTTCACACTGTCAGTAAGCCTATATAAGGACACTGTATGACCCCTCTGGGAGGCTGAAATGTTGATAACAGAGTAAAGAAATACATAACTTGGTGACCACTGTCATGTTAAACAGACATGTGAATGTGAGCTGCAATGTTAGTTCATCATACTCGGTGTCACGCCTCTGCAGTAGGAAGTCACTTGTGGAAGGGGGGGTGAGTGGACATGAACACAAAACAGGACCCAGAAATGATCCCTGAAGTACTTCAACAATACTGACTCAATTAAAGGTCTTGCTAAAGCACAGGAGACAAAGCCAACAATTCTGTTTCTGAATTGTGGAATACCGTATGAAATGACTTACTAAATCTAAGTAAAGTTATATCCACTGATCCGTCACTAGTTTCAGTTGTAAAGAAATCCACTAAGTTTGTTTGACATTACCTCTCAACATCAAATCTATGCTGCCTTCCATATTGTAATTTGAATTAAAATAATCAACATTTCTCTACTACTGAAGCAAGACACAGGTCTACAGTTATTCTTCCCTAGTTTATGTGCAGTACATTCGTTATTCTCCAATCACCTGGAATTATACTTATCAGCAGGCAATTGGTTAAGAAGTTTGGTTAATGGTGCTGTAAGCCCTACTCTTGGTTCTTTTAACACTCTTGGATCTACACCATGGGGACCCAGTTACTCATTTACTTTTAATTTTGAGGTCAAGAAATGCCTCTTCTGTATTAAATATATGTCAGGACAGTACAGTAGGGTATATCATAAGTGTACGTGTCCCCTTTGAATTTTCACCAATATACAGAGCAAAAATAGTTTTTGTAATTTGTCTCTTGCACCATATCCACCCAGTTCAGTTATAACCTTACCATTCCCCCATAAAATAATAATATGTCACACTATTTTACCGACTGTGCAATTTTTTCTTTGTTTTAGCCTGTTTTATTGTATGTGAAGTCTTTGATAAGAAAAAAAAGCATATAAAACTAGCCATTCACTAATTCAGTCGGTCTATACTTTTGTAAGAGCAGTTTTCTTAGCACTTTTAAAAACTGCCGCACCGTCCATGGAAAACAATTTTGGTTCTCTCTTCCTTTGAGCAACATATATGGCACACCACTCTGCACTTTTAGTTCTTTCATCTGTTTCGCCAAAATCACCTATCAATTCCCACCCTGTCAGACAGTCACAATCTATTTTACTTTAATGCTCACTAAAACCCAAGTTCTCTCTTACAGGTACCTCTGATACCAGGGTGTGGGGGAGGGGAGGGGAGGGGGGGGATCTATTTTGATCAAATCTTTTTTTTAATCTACCAAAGAATAGAAAGATCGCCATATATTTCAAAATTATAAACATAATAGATTCCAGCATTGAGAAGTGAAGAGCAAGGGGAATTTAGTAAAAAGCGATTTCCAAAATTGCCATAGAAATCTCCAAAATAATCAGATCTCATACAGACAAGATTGGTGAAAACCAGGGGGAATGACATCTCCCATTAATTGTAATGGACAATGCATTTCAATTGGTGAAGAAAGCTTATAGAAATATTTTGTAGATTGAAATAAATGTAACCAAGCATGTTTCCATTCATTTTTAATTTATGAACTACTCGTGTACGCCCATTGATAGATCTCATCCAAGGTCTCATTTTGTAATAACTAAATCAGATTCCTTTTTAGCATTCTTCACATATAAAGCAACTTCACCTCCATATTCCTACTCTCTTTTACAATCTATTAATGTGAATAACTATGTCCTGGTCACGGGTATCATTGCAGCATGACTCCATAATAGCTACGAGATCTAAACTATCTCATGGCATAATTAAAATCAGTTCAGAGATTTGTTTTTCCACAACTGCAAATATATGTATACATAGCGCTTAAAAGCACGCCACTTTTCCTTATTCTGCCACTATTACCAATACACGTGTCTAAGGAGAAGGGATAAAAGATTTTTTAAAATTAGTTTAAATGACCACTAATGAAGGTTCTGATCTGCACACTAAGAACCGCTGAACCCCTAGTGCCAGGATGTAAACAGTCCACTACTGCCATTACTTGTAAATCAAAACCCCATCTCCTTGCACCATTTCTTTAAAGTGTTTTCTTAGCTCACTTTGCCTAGTGTACAGGAATGTATATACTAGAGGAATATTGTAAAACTGTCTAAACAGCAAACTTAGAGGTGTACAAAGGTCTCCAGTTATTCTCTGTCATTTTTTTTCAGTCTTCTGGAACTGTTCACTTCCTTCTCAGCATAGGAAACTTTATAAATACAAGATCAAAATGAGCAAAAAGCTATTTCCACATACAAAGGTAGAACAAGTCAAATTGTTGTAGGATTGAATTATTCGTCAGCTTTAACAAAACATAATGTGTCAAGTGTTTCTCAAAGTGCAATACTGAAATTCCCTAGAATACATTTTTCTTCTACTAGATTGTACTTTGTAAAGGTGTACTTTGCATGTCAAATTAATGAAAAGCAAACAGTGCATACCTAATGTGCTTTCTGAGACAAATTACTATGGCCATGTGCCAGCTTAAATGAATGAACACGCAGCATCTCTGGTCTCAGAGGAGGTAATTGTCAGTCACTTGCAGAAAGAGAGAAGGATAGTTACCTCCACTCAGATTTAGGCTTGAGCAAGAACACAAAATATCCCCACGATAATGATATATATCTCAGGTCTTCGATTAAATACATGCACAATTTCAAACTTACATTGAATAAAAGACTCTACAAACTCCTTACCCATCACTTTATTAAATATAAAATAAATGTAAAAGAAAATCTTCTTTTGCTCTTGCTAGATCCATCATAGTTCATACAAATTGAAAAAAAAAAGTTGGGATTTTTTTGGCGGGGGAATTGTACGGGGTTTCATTTTTTGTTTTTTTCTGATTTGGACTACAGCAGATCAAAATCAAGAAAAAAATATTTTATTTCTTATTTGTACTACGACAAAACAATAAAGAAGAGAAAAATAAGGTGAACAAGGGTTAAGAGTAGCGTTTTATTCAATTTTAAAAAGGCATGTCAGCCCCCCTAGAGGCCAGAAAAGTGCTGAAGTTATTTTCTGAACCTCCCGGGCGTGGGGCCTGGGATAATTAATAACACTGGGTCAACAGATCAAAAGAGAAAGGAATATTTTATGTTATATAAAAGTGGTGAAGAGGAATTTGGGGGTGTTTTTTTTCCTTTTACCGCCTTGGCATAATTGGTTGGGACCATGATAGTACCACTGTAATGGTAAAGCTACCCTTCTATGGTTCTAACTCTTGCCATTACCCTCTGGGTAATGGTTGGGGACCCTGTTCTTTTCAGCGCAGCTCCCCATAGTGAAAACCGCTCCATGCTAGACAACACACAGACGTTTCCTCTATCTCAAGGGAACCTACTCTCATGTCCTCACAGTTGTAGTGGAAACCAACCCAAGCTCTCAAGCACCAAGTCTGGTTGACAATTTGTGGAAAGAGAACTAGGGGGGTTTGCATGCTACCCGCTTCTTTATTTTCCACTACACAGTGCAGCACTTGTCATTTTACGCAAGTGACTGACAGTTTCCTCCTCTCGGACAACAGATGTTGCCAATTCATTAATAACTTTATTAAAGTAGACGAAGTTTAATTACGAAATGGTAGCATCTGTCATCCAGTGTAAATTGTATTTCTCACTGCAACCGTTTAGGTTTACAAAGGTTGAAGCGCAAACCATTTTCTTAGCCATGGTATTGTAAGTAAAAATGACCATCATTAGTTTGATGTTTAATGGCACTATTACAAGTGGACAAATCATACTGCACGGCCTACACAATGGCAGCAGTTTTGCCCAGTGTTAAAGGGCAATTTAATGCATGCCACAGAGGTATGCCACATTTAAAGAAACATGTACAATACAGTTGTCTACAACTTTCTCTATTATTTTAAACCAGTTTATGTATTTAAAAAAATATGTGCTGGAAAACAGATCTTAAATTAAAGCATTCAAAGGGGCATATTCAATTAGCTTTTTGATTCGCGGTAACGCGCGTTGCCGCGAAAAGTGCGCGTTCTTGCGGGTATTACGGTACCGCATTAACGCGGATTTTCGTTCGCAACCCTATGGGCTGCGAACGAAAATCCACGTTATTGCGGTACCGTGTATTACGTTTCGCGGCTGTTCCGGCGCGTTACCGCGAATCTAAAAGCTAATTGAATATGCCCCTAAGATTTTAAGCTGACATTATCGTGCGGACCACACAAGCAGTACAGAAGGCCCAATTACACGCATGATTACCTGTAGAGATGCTTAAGGTCTCCCAATTTTTGGGTGGGCAGCCAGTATCTATAAATCTCAAAAGAAGTGTGTAGCCAACCTAGAAAACACAAAACAAGTAAACATCATTCACAGGGAGTTCCTACTGTGTGGAAAAACACCCTGACTATATATGTAGCAGAAAAGCATGCATGTAATTACATAGCACCATGCTATGTTTACAATGGTACAAGAAACAAATAACACAGAATGTGACTAAGAAGTGAAGCAGGAAAAGAAAACTAAGGTTGAAGACTTCCCTGAAGAGCTTACAATTAAAAATGTGTGAGGAGAGACATACAGCAACAAAAGGCAAGATAGCAAGTGCTTGAGTACAAGATACTAGTTTAAGACTGCAATGGTTTCAATCCTAGACATGCATAGAAGGGACACAGGCAAAGTCAGACTCCAGCAGTGCTACTGATTTTAGTGGTAAGAACTCAAATACAATTAGAAATTACACCGAGATTTAGATACAGAAGTAAAAGATTAGAGTTCCGGATGTTAGCAGCAATGAGGGGGGGAAAAAGAACTGTGGTGTGAGTTGCCAGTGGTAAACCATAATTCCTCCTTTGTGAGGAATGAAGAATCTATGATAGGAAGCGATGAGAGTTTAAATAAAGAGGCAATCTGAAATCATATAAAACCTCAACAATATTAATACACATACAATGGGATCCAGAACCAAGTATAACTAAATATATTAGTTATTAACACTTAGGGGGGTATTCAATTGTTAGCGAGTTGCATAGTATATGCTGGACAATAATATGCAGAACATAAAGCTGGGTGCACACGACAGAACATTTCTGAGGTTTCTGTAATGATTTTAACATCGACTGAAAGTCCCGATGAGCATGCAGATTCATGTGTACTCACCTACAAGATTTACCTTCAGATCTGTGCTCTTCATCTTTCATAACCATTGGCTAAAAAGATCATGACTCTATAAACTCTATGGAGATCTGCCTACCCTGCTGGTCGTGCGTGCGTTCGTCACACACTTCCATCGTTTATAGAGATTTTTAGTCCGGTTATAAAATAAAATGAACCAATACACTTTGGTATGACAAAACATGATGGTGGGAGCGTACACACTAATGCGATATCAGACTCAACAGTCGTTTATAGTGTGATTGGCACGATAACTGGTTGAAAAACCTGTAGCGTGTACCCAGCTTAAGGCTCCACCGGATATCTAAATTAGATGCAGGTCTATGGGCATCTGCTTAGTCTCTATCATATAACTGTACAGCACACTCAGCAAGCTAATGTACTATAACTGTTATTTTCCTATACTATATACCACAATATTTTCCATCAATCACACTGTGAAATTAAAATTTTACTGGCTTGAGCTTGGGTGTTACTGTGCAAGGTCAAAAATAACATATAGGTTGCCATGTCAAAGATCATTTCTACTTATCATAAAAGCCAAAACAACAAATATATTTTCTTTTTTTGTACTTATTTCAAAATAAAATAAAAAAAAAATCACTGTAAAGATTTATTGTATTTTTATAGTCTATGTTAAGGAAATAAACGTCCAATACATTCATATAAACTTTATGCAATGGAAACAAACGATCCATACCAACTAGATTTATATGCAAGTGTAATTCTCTACTTTCAGGCTATCACTGGTCAATAACGACATACTTCCAAAGTGTTCGCTTGTAACTAATAATACCAAGGACTCTAGCAAAGTCAACAAACGGATCTCATTCCCCTTCTAACAATTCTTAACTAGCACTCCACTCCCCAGTCTATCACCCCCCATAAAATACTGACCGACATCCAAGACTAAAAGCATTTAAACCAGCTTACTGAGAGTACTCCTAACAAGCGCAAAATGCCATTCAAAAATGTAATTCTGTCTGTATTGTAGATGGATCATGAAAAAGACAATAGGTGATGGCACAACTGCTCAGATCCAGAGGAGGAACACACATAACGGAAAACTTGCAGTATATTTAGAAATGAGGGTTCAACCCCCTTAACCAGTGCCACTGATACGTGATGAACCCCCTTTAAGATAAGTACAGAAGGATTGTGAAAATTTAAAACATTTATTCATATACAGACGCATTCAACTATGGGTTCTGGAGCACAGTCAAAACATCAGTTTCAGTCAGATACTGTGAAAATCCTGTGCAAATGTTTTGCTTTATATAATAAAAAAAAAAAACATATTGCTCTAAAGAAACTGATGACTATTGCCAACATGGATGCAAGGAATTTTTAAATACGAAGTTAAAATGTACAGTTCAGCTTTCACTTTAAGAAGTAGAGCATGGTGGAGTATTTCCATCCACATCCAACAAAAACAAATATGCATTCCACGTCCCTTAAGCTGGCCACATACAAAGTATTGTCACGCAATTTGGCAGGCTTCAACCAAACTGCTCAGTCATTGCTCATGTTCTTACTGTATGTGCTCAAAAAACAGCCAGCGATCCTTATTACAATCTGTTCAGATTTTTCAGAAATAAGGTTGGTCGATACCACAGTAAGTAGGCGTGTGTGGTCATCCAGTGGGCACAATTACTGCCTTCGGCCTTTCAGCAATGCTAAAAAGCAACCAGATCTGCTAAATTTGAAAAGCCAATGTGCACGATCAAATTGGACACAGTTCTGGTCATTCAGCATTCAGGTTAAATCTGCTTGAATAACTTGAATTCAGAGATATTCATGCAGCGAAAAAAACTAAAATGGTAACGGTACAACAGGTTACTTCTGTTTGCTGTTACATCAAGGGTCCTGCCTCTCTGGATGAATATACCAATTTTTCATTTCTACAGACAGCAAGCCACTCACTCTCCACCATATAGAAAAAAAACTTTTACATTTGGACTACCGTTTGTTTAACTAGCATATGCAAAGACAATTAATGGTACAAAAATATTATACCAAATTTATGTTTTTCCCTCTCCATTTTATTTACTTGCAGCTGCCCTGGCACGCGCACACAAACGCTGCACTACAGCGAGCGGCCCTGGCACACGCGAGAGCGCGCGCGCACACACACACACACACACACACTGTAACACAGCGAGCAGCACTGGCACACGCACACACACACACACTGTACTACAGCGAGCATCCCTGCCGCGCGCGCACGCACGCACACACACACACACACACACACACACACACTGTACTATATAGCGAGCAGCCCTGACGCACGTACACACATAACATACTCATCATCAATTTATATAGCGCCACCGATTCCACACGCGTGAACACTGTACCACAGTGAGCAGCCCAGGGGCGCGCGTGCGCGCACACACACACTGAACCACAGCGAGCAACCCAGGGGCGCGCGTGCGCGCACACACTGAACCACAGCGAGCAGCCCAGGGGCGCACACCGAACCACAGCGAGCAGCCCAGGGGCGCACACCGAACCACAGCGAGCAGCCCAGGGGCGCACACCGAACCACAGCGAGCAGCCCAGGGGCGCACACCGAACCACAGCGAGCAGCCCAGGGGCGCACACCGAACCACAGCGAGCAGCCCAGGGGCGCACACCGAACCACAGCGAGCAGCCCAGGGGCGCACACCGAACCACAGCGAGCAGCCCAGGGGCGCACACCGAACCACAGCGAGCAGCCCAGGGGCGCACACCGACCCACAGCGAGCAGCCCAGGGGCGCACACACACACACACACACAGTACTACAGCGAGCAGCCTAGGAGCGCGCGCGCGCGCGCACACACACACACACACACACTGTACTACAGCGAGCAGCCTAAGGGCGCGCACACACACACACACTGTACTACGGCGAGCAATGGAGGGGTGCACTCGCACACACACTGTACTACAGCGAGCAGCCTAGGCGCGTGCACACACACACACTGTATTACAGCGAACAACCTAGGGGTGCGCGCGCGCACGCGCGCACACACACACACACACACACACACACACACTGTACCACAGCGAGCAGGCTAGGGGCGCGCACACACACACACACACACACACTGTACTACAGCGAGCAGCCTACGGGCGCGCGCGCACACACACACTGTACTACAGCGAGCAGCCTAAGGGCGCGTACACACACACTGTACTATGGTGAGCAATGGAGGGGTGCACTCGCACACACACTGTACTACAGCGAGCAGCCTAGGCGCGTGCATACACACTGTATTACAGCGAGCAGCCCAGGGGCGCGCGCGCACACACACCGAACCACAGCGAGCAGCCCAGGGGCGCACACCGAACCACAGCGAGCAGCCCAGGGGCGCACACCGAACCACAGCGAGCAGCCCAGGGGCGCACACCGAACCACAGCGAGCAGCCCAGGGGCGCACACCGAACCACAGCGAGCAGCCCAGGGGCGCACACCGAACCACAGCGAGCAGCCCAGGGGCGCACACCGAACCACAGCAAGCAGCCCAGGGGCGCACACCGAACCACAGCGAGCAGCCTAGGGGCACACACACACTGTACTACAGCGAGCAGCCTAGGGGCGCGCGCGCGCGCACACACACACACACACACACACACACACACACACACACTGTACTACAGCGAGCAGCTTAGGGGCGCGCGTACACACACACACACACTGTACTACAGCGAGCAGCCTAGGGGGGGGCGGGCACACACACACACACACACAGTATTACAGCGAGCAGCCTATGGGCGCGCGCACACACACACACACACACACACACACTGTACTACAGCAAGCAGCCTAGGGGCGGGCGGGCACACACACACACACACACACACAGTATTACAGCGAGCAGCCTATGGGCGCGCGCACACACACACTGTACTACAGCGAGCAGCCTGGGGCGCGCGCACACATACACACTGTACTACAGCGAGCAGGCTAGGGGCGCGCGCACACATACACACTGTACTACAGCGAGCAGTCTAGGGGCGCGCGCACACATACACACTGTACTACAGCGAGCAGCCTAGGGGCGCGCGCGCACACACACACACACACACACTGTACTACAGCGAGCAGCCTAGGGGCGCGCACACACACTAGACTACAGCAAGCAGCCTAGGGGCGCGCACACACACACACACACACACTGTACTACAGCAAGCAGCCTAGTGGCGCGCGCGTGCACACACACACACTGTACTACAGCAAGCAGCCTAGGGGCGCGCACACACACACACTGTACTACAGCAAGCAGCCTAGGGGCGCGCGCACACACACACTGTACTACAGCAAGCAGCCTAGGGGCGCGCACACACACACACAGTACTACAGCAAGCAGCCTAGGGGCGCGCACACACACACACTGTACTACAGCAAGCAACCTAGGGGGGGGGGGGGCGCGCGCGCGCACACACACACACACACACACACACACAGTACTACAGCAAGCAGCCTAGGGGCGCGCACACACACTACACTACAGCGAGCAGCCTAGGGGCGCGCGCACACACTGTACTATAGCGAGTAGCCTTCGGGCGCACACAGACTGTACTACAGCGAGCAGCCTAGGCGCGCGCACACGCACACACACACACACACACACACACACACACACACACACACACACACTGCAGTGTTCTCCCTAGCACCTATCTCTCAGGTGCTTCACCCGGCTGTCTTCGCTTGGAGCTCAACAGAGTCCTATTATAACAGAACAAACCACTGTTTCTCCTATTATATTAGAACAGGCAATATGTGAGCACTACAGCCAGCATAGTAGTGTTTGTTAGAAGAGTGACCACCAGTCTCACCAGTCCTGGCAGGGGTGGGCAATAACCTCCAAAATGTTTAAATATTATTGCAAAGTACCTGTTCTTAATGTTAAAGGCGTTCTTAATGTCATCCGGCTGGCAAAATTTTCTGGGGAGAACACTGCACTACGCAACAGGGGGCCGCAGGGGCGCACACAATACGCAACAGGGGGCCGCAGGGGCGCACACAATACGCAACAGGGGGCCGCAGGGGCGCACACAATACGCAACAGGGGGCCGCAGGGGCGCACACAATACGCAACAGGGGGCCGCAGGGGCGCACACAATACGCAACAGGGGGCCGCAGGGGCGCACACAATACGCAACAGGGGGCCGCAGGGGCGCACACTATACGCAACAGGGGGCCGCACGGGCGCACACTATACGCAACAGGGGGCCGCACGGGCCCACACTATACGCAACAGGGGGCCGCACGGGCCCACACTATACGCAACAGGGGGCCGCACGGGCGCACACTATACGCAACAGGGGGCCGCACGGGCGCACACTATACGCAACAGGGGGCCGCGAGGGCGCACACTATACGCAACAGGGGGCCGCACATTATACGCAACAGGGGGCCGCACGGGCGCACACTATACGCAACAGGGGGCCGCACGGGCGCACACTATACGCAACAGGGGGCCGCAGGGGCGCACACTATACGCAACAGGGGGCCGCAGGGGCGCACACTATACGCAACAGGGGGCCGCACGGGCGCACACTATACGCAACAGGGGGCCGCACGGGCGCACACTATACGCAACAGGGGGCCGCACGGGCGCACACTATACGCAACAGGGGGCCGCACGGGCGCACACTATACGCAAAAGGGGGCCGCACAGGCGCACACTATACGCAACAGGGGGCCACACAGGCGCACACTATATGCAATAGAGAGCAGTATAGGCCCACACTTTGCAACAGGGAGTAATACAGAGGGATACGTATACAAAGAGTAGGAGAAGGATGGGTGAGGAGGGCACACTAGTCTCACGGGATACTCACAGATGACTTATCGAGCCCCAGACACAGGGCCACACCCTCTGTCGGGCTCTCTGGGGTCAGTGTCCGAGGTCTCCCTAGCTGGTGTCACTCTGCTAGTGGCTCAGTATGCGGGTGTATATGGGGCTCCTTTCTTCTCCGGTGTGTTACAGGGCTTTCAGTACAGTCACTTCCGGGGTGTCTAGAGTCTCCTAAAACTGCTGGAGCGCCCTTCTTTCCTGTCACTCCCGGGTGTCTCTGTTGAAGGGTCACTCCGGGGGTCTCTCTTCTCTCGGGTCACTCGGGGCGGCTCCTCCCGTCTCTATGGTGTTCTCAGTCTCGCTTCCGGCGCCTGCGGTGACGTCACTTTGACAGCGACATCCGTGAGAGTAGAGCTGGAGGACTCTCAGAGATTGAACTCTATTGTACAGCGCTGGGTAGAGCGGCTGTTCCTAGTGTATGTCTGGCTCAGGGGCTCCCCCGCGCGGTCTAGTGTGCATATAAGACACATCACTATGGTATTAACACACGTATCATTAAGCTGCTGTAGCACATGGACTCTTTCACCAGAAGAAATCCATGGAGAGATAATAAGGGGCAGATTCAATTAAGGATTTGACAGAAAATCTCAGCTGATTTCCAAGAGCCAAAGCAAAGCAAAAATTAGCGGAGAAATTACCGTATTCACTGTAATAATGCGCAGCTGTGCGTGGCTAATTGAATCTGCCCGTAAGTGATTGAAAGTTTGTCTATACTTGGCCATGATGTTCAGAGGAACATCACGGCTGCGCACGTTTGCAGATACTACAGTACCTGATATCACTGATTTCTTCCTGCACCCCTACAGGGAGGCATGCTGCATGCCATGGAGCGCTGCTCGTACCTCATAGGGTGGAATTCAAATGCCAGCTTTGTGGCGCGCGGACATCACGCCACACACATTGACGGCAATTATGTTAGAAATCTGCTAATTTTGAGGAAAAATTACTGGTTCTGTCACATCTCCGCTACAAAGTGTCTCATGGACGTTACAGAGACACTTTGGGGCATATTCAATTAGGATTCAGTGCGTTACCACGGAACCTGCGCAGTATTGCCTGTAATACGGTACTGCAATAACGTGCACGAAAATCCACGTTACTGCGGTAACGTGGATTGACTTCGCGGGCCGTTCTGGCGCGGTCCCGCGAACCGGAAACCTAATTGAAAATGCCCCTTTGGGGGGGTATTCAATTGTCAGCGTTTACGCTGCAAAACGAGCGCTCGAAAAATATTACTGTTTATAGGGTAATATTGCGCGTAATTACCGTTCATACGGTAATTTACTCGCTCAATTTCGGCTCACAGCTCAGGGAGCTGCGAGCTGAAATTGAGCGAGTAATTACCGTATAAACGGTAATATTTTTCTAGCGCTCGTTTTGCAGCCTTAACGCTGACAATTGAATACGCCCCTTTGTGTCTAATTGAATTTCCCCATAGAGGAGCACAGTAACTGGAAGTGCACAGCTTTGGTGGGACTTTGTGGTTAATTTAATGCCCTTTATATGGTCATTGATGAACTGCAGCACCAATGCTCAGTGGTGATGCCATGTGCCTTTCATGTTGGGAGGTATGACTTGCACCCACATGAATTTGTGGATCAAGATGGCAGCGTCTGCAGGAGTGCAAAAATTAGATTTTGATTTGTTGGAGACTGAGTGAGATGGGTGTGATTAGAGCATGTTCACAAGGATTGCAGTGGTTGGCAGGAAAGCACACCCTATGGGTTGCGTACGAAAATCCACCTAATTGAATATGCCCCTTAATGGCAATCGGTTTACACTATTCATTTGCACTTTTGAAGGACAGTGAATTATTATTTGTACTTTGACCAATCCAATAACTTGCTTAAAACGCACAAAAGTGACGTTCCTGAATTGATGGTCAGTTTTTGCATATGATGCACAGCGCCGATTCAGTTCAGCCTTGATCAGTGCCTAGGGATTACATTCTGAATACAACAGACAATGTGATTATTATAGGACCCAACTTTATAGGTGATCTGTAAAAGAGAACAAAAAGTTACTGTTAGGGCTCTCTCACAGTGACAGTAATATTTTAGTGGAGTTTTACTTGTCCTGTGTAATTGTATAATGTAAATATTGAGAAATTAATTTAAAAGGATTTACCTTCTTCTATGAACATGTACTCACGTATTGTAAAAATTAGATCAAGCTACTGATCCTCCAAACCGTGGCCTGAACCGCCCATGTCAGGGTCATTTCCATCAAGGTAATATCGCTTTCAAAATACTCCATGATTCTTAGGCCTCCTAAAAAACAAAACTGTTAGGAGTTTTGCTGTTACAATGTCTGCCTGCACAACTCACTATTTGTTGCAATTGTCATCTCTTGCCCAGAATCCTATTACTTTCTCCTAATGTCCATTTTATTCATGTGTGATAACTCCCTCAAAACCCAACAACCTTTGGATATGTCCTAGTGGCAAGGCATTGGTATGATTTAATTGGAGGCAAGGCTTGGCAGCTCGAGGTCCAAAAATATGACCAAGTACAGGCAAAGAGGGTAAACACACAATTTTCTAACTTGTATCAAAGCCAGTATAGATAGATATCCCCTGTAGTTCTCATACATATGCTGGATATCAAGTTCAACTTTTATTTATCCTTATTTCTATATTTTTTAAGATGTATTTTAGAAATTGTAATTGTGATGACCCAGAGGGAGACAGTCCTCCCTCATACCACACACCAGTGTCTGCTTGCCATTCAGCACTCTGCTCTCTGTCCTTCCCACTGTGCTGACTGTTCTGCTTTCTAGCGCAGCTTCCTAGTTCCTTTATAGCTTGTGGTCAGGTGACTGCTAATGTCACTATTGGTAGATAATTCAATTACTCAGCCTATTTAAACTTGGCTCAGCCAGGCCCGGCGCTCCCATTAGGCAAGGTTAGGCACTTGCCTAGGGCACCGGGCTCTGGAGGGTGCCACAGAATGGTAAATGACTTTAAAACTGTGCGGCGACCGCTGACCATACCTGTCACGGCCGCCGCACAGCATTCAGATGCACGGGGAGCGGGGAAGAGGCTATTGCTCACCACCGCCGCCTCTCTGCTCCGTCTCCTCCCCTCCACTCACTAGTGTCAGTGAGTGGAGGGGAGGAGACGGAGCAGAGAGGCGGCGGTGGTGAGACAAGGTAAGGAAAGACGGGGGGGGAGGAGGGCGCCGATTTTTGCCGGAGGGTGCCGATTTTGTAAAAATGCCTAGGGCGCCATGGACCCTAGCACCGGCCCTGGGCTCAGCACTATTCAGTGTGAGAGTATCAGATCATCCTGCCTTTTGGACTCCTCCTTTGGTTCTGATTTTGCTTCACGTTCCTGGCTGTTTACCTGGTTCTTGAACCCAGCTTGTCCTGACCTTCCTTATCAGTTCTGATTTGGTGCTTCATCTACAGTTCATGTAATCGACCTTGGCTTGCCTGAATTTTTTGCTGCGTAGAGTTCTGATGCTAACTACCATTGTTACCAGCTAATTAAGCCAAAGGGCAGGCTAGAGGGCTGCAGGCGTCCAGCAGTGAAACCTAAACCCCTTTGCAGGGGATTTAATGGTAACATTGCTGTGGTAGTACTATGTTTGCATGATTTGTATTTATTTTTCTTTTTATTCATACCAGTATTGTATTGCCTTTTTTATCCACTGCCTGACACTATGTGCTGCTACTCCACTTTCTGTCCACTTATATATTGAAGTCTTTTCCAAATCCGTTTTCCCCAAATGTATTCCATTCCAGTATTATTAACGTGTAAGTATCGTAGTTATTATCATGAACAAGGTGCGTAGCAATACACTTATCTACATCAAGTTTCATCTGCTATTTGCAGCTGAGTGTCACTCACCGGACTGTGAGTGCCATTTCTCCTGTGTTCAGGAACCGTGGCCGTCCGCCACCCTGAGGGTCTGCGCATGTGCAGCCCTTATGAAACCTTCAGTACCTGTTGCTTTTAATTGATTGGATGATCAGGCAACCCTCCCTATTTAAACCACCTGTGATCATTACCTGGTTGCCTGATCTTGGAGTCTCATTCCCCATGAGCCTCTGAAGGTGTTCCTGTGTTTCCTCGTGTATTCAGCTCCAGCTGATTCCTGTCTACTACGATTGTGGTTTCCAGACCACTTCAACTCTCCTGTGTTCATCGTGTCTGCACTCAGCTGAGTCCTATCTGCTACTGCTGCCAGATTCCAGTCCACCTCAACTCTCCTGTGTTCAGCGTGTCTGCTCTCCGCTGCCTCCGTTACTACTGCCGGGTTCCAGACCGTCTCAACTCTCATGTGTTCATCGTGTCAGCTCTCCACTGATTCCTATCTGCTACTGCTGCCGGATTCCAGACCGTCTCAACTCTCCTGTGTTCATCGTGTCAGCTCTCCGCTGCCTTCACTACTACTGCCGGATTCCAGACCGCCTCTACTCTCCTGTGTTCAGCGTACCTTCCCTCCGCTGCCTCCGCTACTCTGCCGGATTCCAGATAGCCTCAACTCTCCCGTGTTCATATGTTTCCAGTTTTACTTACTACTGCTTCCTGAGTATTGCTCCGTTGATTACCGGTTACCTTCCGTGCGCTGCACCAACCTGATTACCACTTCCATCCTCCAGTGGTCTCTCCCCCTGCCGGCGTTCAGCCGTTCAGGTATCCCTGCATGTCTCCTTGACAGCCTGCTCTCCTGAACCGCGGTATGCATACTTTCCATTGACTTTGCTATTGTATTGCATATCTGTCTGGACTGTGTTGTGTTCATCTCCGGAGTCTTCTATCTACTGAAGCTATTGTTACTATTGACTTTGTTTCCTATTACCTGGATCGCTCTAGTGACTTTGTATACTTCAAGCAGCGCTTGTCAGTTATTATTGTATTGTGGATATCATCGTGGGATCAAGTTCCGTGTGCCCCGTGTATCCTCTGCATTACATTCATCTCCTCGTGCCCCTCCTCACATATTTATAGCAGTGGTACAACTTGCTGACGCAGACCACTGACTCCTGTTTCCCATTGGCACCAGTTTCAAGTATCCTCTCACATAAGCAGTGGTACAACTTGCTGTACGCAGACCACTGACTTCCCCGTTACCTACTTGCACCTGGAATCCATTCCTTCACTATTGACAGTGGTACAACTTGCTATACGCAGACCACTGACTCTCACTACCTCCTCTCTACTCCTGGACATTCCTCCTCACTATAGCAGTGGTACAACTTGCTGTACGCAGACCACTGACTCTCCTCACGTTTCCTTGTCCATCTGGTTCCTCGTATACATCCATCTAAGTCATTACCAGTTGCTGCTAGTCATAGACTTTCCTTGTGCATTCTCTCACCATCTGCTGATTCTCCTGTTCCGTTGTCACCCTGCTACCAGAGGACCATAGTACCAGCTATATTACTCTGGTAAGAACATCATCTGGTGATATCCTGGGCAAAGACTCCTAGTGCCCGTGACACTGAGTTTACAATTTTGTCTAAATCTTTCTGTACAAGTTGATATCGTGTTGTGTGTTAATAACCCTATATAGCTTAGAGTCATCAACAAATATCAATACCTTACATTCTAGGCCTTCTACAGGGTTATTAATAAAAAAAGCTTCAAAAGGACATGGCCCAAAACGGAACTCTGCGGTACAACAAGTAATAACTTAACCCAATCTGAATATGTTCCATTTATAACCATCCTTTGGGATAGACTAACTAAATCTTCTAAAAAGAAAAAGCGGTGTAGCACTTTCTAGAAAACAGCTAGAATCTGTTTGGTTGCTATGGACAACATCTCCACCTTGCCTTTTAGATGTTTTATTAACTCTACCCCTTTGTTTCTGGCCCCGTAACCAGTTCTCTACCCAAGTAGATACCGTATCAGACACTTACGTGGAACAGTATCACTTTGTAAAATACAAATATATCTGTTACAGTCTGCCTTTGTCTGCAATATATCACCTCCTCTTTGGATACTGCCTTGAACGTTTCAGATACTGCCTGCAGGGGGTTAAGACCTCATCATTTGATCTGGATCCTGATCACCTGTGTCTGGACTTTTAAAGACTTTTTCTTTTTTTAAAGTATTTTTCAACATACTGGTGCCAGTTCATTGTTTGTTGGTTATTGCACTTCCTGTGCAGCTTTTAACACTAGAGGGACATGAACCTGGGAACCATTGTTTACCTTTTCCCCTTGTAAAGTACCAATTCTATACAGAAATGTATTTTTAATAACAAAATTCGGTGTACTTTCTGCAGGCTGGGTGGCTTTTGCTACACCTTTCACCTAAGACACATTTTAAATGCATGTTCCAAAGTTGCATCATTAAGTGCTGCAAAGGAAATAAAGTTGTTATTGTGGACCAGTCCATATTCTCATCAACAGTCAGGGAAGGCTTATAAGCAATGTCACCAGCTTCTTTCTAATCTCCAGGCTTCCCCAAACTGTGACACTTTCGTGGAAGTTTTGCTGTGACCCCCAGGACAACATTCCGGGTTGGCAGTTCTCAAAGATCAAGGTCCAGACACTGGTATTTCTTGAGCAGATCCTTTAAGACTGGGCTTCCGACCGTTGAATCAGTTGCCTGCATGCCCGGCCGGACTTGCTCACAGAGGACCTCTTTAGACAGTAGGAAGTCTCTCCCCTTAATAAGTAGATACGGCAGCTTAGGCGCTGTGGCTGCCACCACCATAATGGTTTGGTTTTTAAGGGTGCCTGCAGAATAGTTCTCTCATATTCCTCACTTGTCCCAAATATGCAAAGGACCTTCTCCTTAGGCAACCGAGTAGTTATGGGTTTGGGCAGGTCAGAGCTGGAACTCAACATAAGCTCACTCCCAGAGTCAACCAAAGCTAGGACAAGATTTTGGTTGATAAGCTCAGTCACTCGGGAACAAGCAGGAACTTCCTGATGTGGGACAACAGCTTGGATAAGTAGGCCCAACATGCACGACAGAACAATTCATGGGTTCCGGTAGTTTAGGACACTTGGCCAGAAAGTGGCCTGGCTCCCCACTTTCAAAGCACTTCGGATTAGACACGTTTGTAACCGACCCTCTGTCAATAGCAGTTTTACCATTGGAACCTGTGGCAATGATTGTCAAGGCTGGCTTTTAACGTGGCATTGGTTTTGGCACAAATGCAGGTTCTTTGGTCATTTGTTGTAAAGCAACAAACCTCTCAACCACTGTGGCAAGTTCTTGATAAGTCTGTGGATCCGACTGCAGCACACATCTTTGCAGACCACTGTCTAGCCCTCGGATGCAGTGATCTATCGCCAAAATTTGAGTAGGCAAATTTACCTCTGGCTGCAGCCATGTTATAGCAAATTTGGAAAGATCAGACAATTGTGCTCTGACTAGTTTGTCTTTGTTATAGCACAACTCGTGATATCGCTGTGCTTGGCCTGGCCCGAAACCCAAATGCAACCCAATATATCAGACTTTAGGCATGGATAGTCAGGGGCCTGGTCCTCATCAAAATCAATCTAAGCTTCCTGATTTTCACCAGTTAGATATAGCACGAGTCTCTCACTCCTAGACTTCAGGAAGCCAATTTTTTCTTTTTGTAACTCTCTCCAGATACGCTTCTATGTCATCAGCTGGTGACATGTTCTGCAGAGCCAGAACAGATGATACGTTTTTGTTACGCCTCACCTAGGCTTACTCTTCCCTTCAGAGCCTGGTATTTTCCTCCTATGCCTCTGCAGCTCGTAGCACTTGATCTTGCTGCTCTTGCTGTGCAGCGGCCACCTTCACAACAGCTCTCAAAACTTCCTCCATGTTAATATCTATGTGGTCCCTAAGCATTCCTCTCTGACACCACTTGTGACACAGGCACCCTTCTGGTGAACAACTTCTTGCTTTGTACTTTGTTTTATTTGTCAGGATGGCAAAGTAATTTATAGCATAAAGTTCCACACACTTTCTTGTGACCCTAATGCAAAATTAACCAACTCCCTGGTGGTGGCTGGTGTCTAGACCAACTCCCTAGACACCAGCCAACTTATTCAGCATCGGTCACACTGAACAATAAACAACTCAGACTCAAATACTTTAAACTCCTCCAACAGTCCTAGCTTCATTAGGTCGCTTGCTAGTTTTTATAAAGGAGTTCTTATCAAATGCTCTGCTTGATTAGCCTCACTGCAGACACACCCTGTTAGCTAGCTGTTAGTTGTGGAAAAAGACACTTTCAAACATGTAAATTAAATCACACTTTGTACTATTAAATTGTCACACGTATGTCCTCCTCCCGTGTATCTTTGATCTAGGCACACTGCTGTACAAGTTTGTAACGTCTGCAGCTTTGCCCTGTAGACTGTCATCTGAATACATACATCATCTCTCAGAGGAATATATATATATATATATATATATATATATATATATATGTGTATATATATATATATATATATATATATATATATATATATCAGGAGGTATTATATAGTAGTATATAGCTATACAGTATAATTACACTTTTAGTACAATTCTAGATATGTCATTTTATTGATGCTTAGATAGAGAATTGAATGTCATTAGGTACTTGAGAGGCTAATGACCACATCTTCTCTTCATCCCTTGTGTTTACAGACTGAGAGCTGGAGCACCTATGGGGGTGATTACACTTTGTTAGAGCTCACATATGCATCAGCATCTTTGGAGTTGGAGCCAGCTGTCAAAAAATGGAGGACCTGCACACCACTGTCGGCTCTCTCAGCAACTAACTGAAGAGCCAGAAAGCAGATGAGAGGCAGGAGGAGCGGGCACTGACAGAGGGAAAGCAGGGACTAGAATGGATAACAGAAGTTGAACTGAGATAAGAGGGGACTGACGAAAAAATACTCCTTGAAGCAAAGAGGGAGAGATATGCACAGTGGGACAGACCAGAGCTACAGAGATGACACCACAAGGTAAGCCATAGAGACTGCATGCCCTGATAAATAGACATCTCCCCTTTACGTGTGCTGCTTTCTTGGGTCTTGTGTTAGTTGCATGGCTCATTTCTTCCTCCAGTGGGGTTGGCGACATCCTGCCTTGAGGTGGAGTGGATTGCGGCAAAAGCACAGATTTTCTATTGTAGCGGAAAAAATATTATTAAAAAGATATAAAACTATTTACCTTTTAGAAAAAATGCTTTATTTAAATAGTAAACCATTTTTCCATTCAGTATGTTCTATTGTCATCATCCTGAGATGGTGATAGTAACGGTTGGATTGCAGTGGTACATGCACGATCCTTGTTAATTAGGCTTCCCCATGCTTTTGCTAACAAAACCCAGTGTAACCTACCATTGGCATTAGCATCTATACCACTGGCTTGTGACCCTTTTATAGATATGGAGAAGCCCTGTCTTTTGCAAAACACCCATCTTCACCAGAGTTAGGGCTTTTCTGCATTTGGCAAATTGTTGTACTACTGAGAAATTTGACACGTTACTGATTTTATATTCTGTAGATTATACTACAAACACATCATCCCATTTTAGTCAGTGGTGTCATGTGGCTGCAAATATCCATAAAACCCTGGCTAATACTATTACGTTAGCTCCACCAGTAGCTTTAGCAGAGATTTTAGAGCTATACCTCATTGTAGATATTTGTTTATTCAGTCATTTTGACTTGGCCACCAGTGCCGAAACAGAGGAATCTGCCACCTGGTGCTAAGGATTAGTATCTAGTAAGAATACTATGAGTGACTCCTTAATTTAGTGTGGTGAAATACATAGAACAATTTGTAAAATAAGTTCTCCCTTAATGTCACGAATCACCCCACGAGTTAAGTTATCAGAACCAGTTATTGACAAGAGCTTCACCTTTAGCAACCCCCTTTCCCATAGAATTAGATATGTTCGCTGGTACTCGGTTGTCCCCAGGACTTAGTCTCGAGTAGTAATATCTTAACTCATATAGGTGGGCACCACAAAGGAATTGGCAGTGGGATGCTGAGCAGATACTGTATCTATGGCAACAATGATGCAGGCGACACCTGGACCAGATGAGGCAGATATACTGAGTTGCAATAGGATGTATTACCAATCTCCACCAGTATAACTGCTTGGCAGTGTTGAGTTGAGGATGGGTGTAGTACCCGTAGTGGCCTGTAGGGAGAAGGAGCTGGAGAGCAACACAGTGCACAGGAAGGTGCCGGAGAAAGATTGAGCTGGAAATCTGGAAGGAGAAACACAGCTGACACAGGTGAGTCTGATGGAGCAGATAACAGACACCACTATCCTGTGGCTGGTAGATGATCTCACAGACGGAAGGCTAACAACAGGCAAAGGGTTGGTCCAGGCAGTGAAAAACATAGTCGGGGTCACAAGCAAAATATCTATCCAGGCAGCAATCAGGGACAGCCATATCACAGAAGAGATCAAAACCGAAATTCAAACAGGAGCAGATAATTCACAGAAACAGGAGCACGGAGATGCAAGCGTGTGAACACTATAAACGGCAAAGGCTCATTAAAACTGACAGGGAATTAAAGCAGTAGTAGCCAATCAGGGTAGGTGTCAGATTGAGCTGCAGGTGAGAGGAGTTCATGTGATCACACCCAGGCTGACAGCAACACTGCAGCAGCCAAAATGAAAACAGCAGTTACCTGCTGTTCCTAACACTTAATATGGAAGTTGATGGCTCTTTCACCAACTCCAGTCCATACAAGTAAGCTCTGCACTTGTAAACCACATGCATTCCTAAGTAAATATAAGTTTAAATTAACAGCAGTATTTGTTCTCCATAATTTTTACCCTTTTAATATTTCAGAACCTTTGATTTTGAGTTTAATACTGTAAATCCTTTTAAATCAGAAAATAAAAGGAAATGGCATAGACAAAGCTATTGTTATACTAGCTGAAGTACCCGGCGTTGCCCGGATTTAAATCTTCAAGTTATTAAGTTGTCAATGAGTTGGATGTAACTGTCAACCTTTAAAAAAAAATAAAAAATAGCAGTTTAGCATCCTTTCCAACACACCCATGAGGTGCCTGCTCAGTGTTGTTTTTGTTTTAAAATTAAGGGCTAGATTTACTAAGATGTGGGTTTGAAAAAGTGGGGATGTTGCCTATAGTAACCAATCAGATTCTAGCTATCATTTTGTAGAAGGTACTAAATAAATGAAAGCAAGAATCTGATTGGTTGCTATAGGCAACATCCCCACTTTTTCAAACCCGCAGCTAAGTAAATCTAGCTCTAAATGTCATACAAATCCATCCAGTGGAAGGCCCAGAACAGGCTCCCAAAGGTCAAAGTTCTGCTATCGTACAATAACAGGAGGTCCGACTGGGACCCTAACCCCCCTAAAACCTGCCCAGGATCCGACTGGACCACCCTGAGTTGGTTTCATCCCAATTGGTGCAGGGGTGTTGAAATGCAGGCTCGGAACAGGCTCCCCGGGTCAAAGTTTTGCCCACCGTATACCAACAGGAGGTCAGACCAGAACACTAAGCCCACTAAAACCTGTCCAGGATCCAACTGGACCGCCTCGCGTTGGTTTCATCCTAATCTGTGAGGGTTGTCCAAATGCATAACCAGACAGACAGACAAACAGACCAATGATTTTTATATATAAGATATTTGAAAGCACAGTCTTTGATCAAAATAACCGTTTAATATAGCTATGGATGAGCTCCCTGCACCTCTCTACTGGCAGTTTGGTCCACTGTTCTTGTACAGACTGATCCAGTTCTCCCAGATGTGTGCCTTCTCCCAGCTGCTGTTTCCAGATCTCTCCACAGGTGTTTTATGGGATTTAGATCTGGAATCATTACTAGTCGCTTCAGAACTGTCCACCGTCTAGTCTTGAACCATTCCTGGGTGCTTATTGAAGAGTGTTTAGGTTTATTGCCCTGCGGAAAGACCCAGGACCTACCACAATCTAGCTTTCTGACATTGTTTTAAACATTGTGCTCTGAAATGGCCTGATAATCTCCAGATTTCATGATGCCAATCACATTATCAAGGCATCCAGTGCCAGATGCAGAACTGCAACCCCAAAACATCACTGAGCCGCCTTCACGTTTGACTGCAATCTACCATATAACTCTCTTTCATTGCGTAAGGAATAGATGATGCGAGTTGAAACTGTAATGCCTTGTGTCTAAAGGACAGCTCGAATCTTTTTGGCAGTTCATTGCGGTGCATTCACCATTCAAGCAATCCTGCACTGCAATTTTTGATCAAGTTTCCTCTTGCAGCCGGGTTCAGGAAGATTGGCTACAGTTCCATGGGCCTTAAACTTCCTTGTACCATTACCAATGTTATTTTGGACAATGGAAACGTCAAGTTCTTGTTAGGAACTCCCAAGTCAGTACAGTGAAACTCGGGAACTACTCAGAAGGCCAGGTGTTCGCTGGAGCCCCTAGTGGTGGGGACAGACTGGGCTGCGGGCCGACCGAGGGTCGAGTAACGTATACTGACTTAAAGGAGTTCCCAGAAGTGGAGTGATTGGCGGACTGTAGTTAAGAAGAATCCTAGGTCAAAGGGTCACAGGCACAGATGCAATATCCAAGGACAAGCGAAGGGTCAAACACACAGGCAGAGAAGCAAAATCTGAATTCCAGGTAAAAGGTCGAGGTCAGAAGAGAAGGGTCACAGGTCCAATAACAAGCAGGACTGAGGACAGAACGCTATAACCGGCAATGAGGCAGCAAGCCTCATTGCCCTAAATACTGAAGCAGACCAATGAGAGCCTAGCTCTCTAATTGCCCACAAGCTGTTCTAATTAGCCTTCAGGCTTGCCCCGCTGTTGCGCACGCGCCCGGCTGCTCTGTAATGCCAGGACGCGACGCTGGACGAGAGAGCTTCTTACTGTTGCCATGGCAACGTCTGACGAGCCCCCGGAAGTGACGTCCCGGTCGCCATAGCGACAACCGGGACGAAGACAGGGGAGTCGCGGCGGCTGGGCACCGCCGCGGCTCGTAACAGTTCTCTGGAGCTTGATTTGTAGCCTTGAGATTGTCCATGCTATAATCTTCCGTCTCACATCAGTTCTCTGGATTTATTTATTTTCTCCATGCTTATGTCAGGGGCCGTCCCTGCTGATTTCCTGTCAGACGGGGACGGACATCTGCCTTCCGGGCCGTAGCACTCTGTTGCTTAGCAACAGATGCGCTGCGGCTTCTGCCTCAACCTCCTGTCGGGTGCATTATTACCTGGCTTTCCTGACCATTCTCCTAGTGCTTCTACTCTCCCATGTGACCCGGCTTGTCGACCATGCTTCTATCTGCGTGACCCATATTGTTCCTGCGACCTTGGCTTGTTGACTGCTCTTCTCCTTTCGATTCTCCTTTGTACCTTGCATTCCCGATTGGCTTGACCCGGACCGTCAGACCCTCCTACACTACACCAGCAACTGACTAGTAGGGTAATCAACAGAGGGGTGGATGCACTGAGGCGACCGGAATGTATGAGCTGCTAGGTGAGAGGGAGGTAACCAAACTCCAAAATTACTTGTAGAGAGATAGGGGTGTCACCCAGCGCTCGAATACATTAGTGAAGGGGGTGTCTAGTATAGAGGTAGTGGAATGGACCCCTGGGGGTTGTAGAGGCGGTGTGGGTGTGAGAGTCAGGGCTCAGACTTTGTCTTGACCAGTGTGAGCTGTGAGTGAAATGATGTGGAGATGGAGAGTATAAGGATGAACCAATAACATCAAAGTAAGGGTACCAAAAGTTGATTGCCTAAACTTGATAGGTGGTCAGAGAAATGCAAATACATTTTGTGCAATAAGAACAACTGCACTTAAAATCAGATGATCAAATAACAGCAAATTAATCAGCAATGTGTGGTAGATGCAGTGATTCTCCGATGCGTTTCGTCCGTGTCACGGACTTTCTCAAGGAGTGTGCAGTGACCATGGGAGAGAAGTTTAAAAAACACGGGTAAGTGCATGATAGGCTGGGCTATGAAGATTGTGATTGGTTGAGGGTAAGGATGGTCGGGAGGTTAGGGGAGGTGGCAGGTGAATGCGGAGGAGGGGGGAGGAGGAGAGGACTGGTGTCCCGTACATTGCGAGTATGAATGCGATCATAATCAATGGGGCTATAAAGTGAGTGATGTTGATTGAGTATGTATACAAACGCTGGCAGTGTGGGGACACAAAATGATGTAACAATCAAAATAGTGTACTTGAGTACTACGGGTGATGTACATTGAAGCGAGTAAATTGCAGCAGTGTGTACATAATACAATAGTAGGTGAAAAACATGCGGTAAGATTAACATTGAATAGCAATACATGAGTACTGTAGTGTTAGCAGTCTGTATTGAAACATGTATAAGCAGTAGTATGGGGAAGTCTGATACGGAATCAGATTGACAGATGGATGAAAGGTGTATCTAGATGTAAATGTGAAAAGCTCTGACAGTAGAAATGATATACATGAACATATGAAGAATTAATTAATAAAAACGATAATGGAAAGTGTATACAGCTAGTGTATGGCTGTGCGAATGAGCGGAGCTGACACACTGTATGTATAGCTCTTTTTAGCTATGAGGAAAAACACAGTTGATTGGCTGTGTGGGGTCATCTGTCCATAAAGGACTTCATGTCGAAATCTATATTCAGACCCTGAGGGGTGAGTGTTTTAAGATCATAGATCCATCTTGATTCTTCTTTGTTTATTTTTCTGATGTGGTCACCCCCTCTCCAGTTTTTTTGAAGTTGCTTGATGGCCACAAATTTGAGACCTTCAGAATTGCATTGATGTATTTTCTGAAAATGATCGGATACGCTGTGGAGTGGGTATCCTTTTTTGATATTACGGATGTGTTCTGAAATTCTGACTTTCAGGGTTCTGATGGTCAACCAATATATTGCAACTTACATGTACATTCTAATAAGTAGATTGTCACAAACAAAGTAATTGGAAGGCCTTACCTGCTGGTATTAGCGCTGCTACGCAAGGAGGCGCGGAGTCTAACCACGCCCCAGGTCTTCACCAGGGAACCCCGCAAGGAGTTATGGGCTTAGCTGCTGAGACATGTAGGTCGCGGTTCTCCCAGGTAGCCACCAGCGAGGTAACGTGAACAAACGTAGTGAACAGTCCGAGGTCAAATCCTTGCAGGTAACGAGGTACAGAAGGATGAGGCAGAAGAGTAGTCAGGAAGCTGAGGGTCAGAACCAGGATATAGTAACAGGAACCAGGGAGAATCCAAAGAATCGTCAAACAGGCAAAGGTCAATCCGGGGAAAGCAGGCAGGAGATATATATATATATAACAGGGGAGCCTAGAGACAAGTTGAGAGACTAGATACTCTGGCACCCTAGTGATGCCAGAGTCTAGTTTAAATAGAGGCGCCACCCCTGTCATTGGTGGAGTGGAGCTCGGCGGTCAGCTGATCTGACCGCCGACAGGAACTGCTGGCAAGCATCTCCGTTGCCTAGCAACGAGACGCGATGTTCGGGCGCATGCGCCTGGCACTCCTGTGGGGCCGGAAGTGACGTCCCGTTGCCTAGCAACGGGACGAGCGGGGATCAAGAAGGCGTCCGTCCCGGCACCAGGTAAGAGTGCGGGGCGGCATCTGACATAGATGATATTGGTGCTTTAGTGCAGGATTAAAATTGGTCTATGTGGTATTCTTTATTGGTGATTTGAGAAAGGAACGTGGTTGTGGGTTTCACTCATGTTTTTGCAGCCTATGCATAGGCCACAGTAGTATAATCCATTCGGTTTGGATGACGTAATGGATGTTTGTTTTCATTGTGGCGGGGGGATGTGGTTGTGTACTAGTGTCATGTTGAGACTAGGTGCCTTAGTAAAGATGACTTTCGGGTTTGGTGGTAGTATGCGGTGTAGGATAAGATCTTTGAGGAGAATGTTCCAATGTTTCTTAACCGCTCTGGATATTTTGTTAGCTGCCGAGGAGTATTGGGTTATGAAGTATACCTCATTTCCTTTTTTGTCAGATGATGGTTTTTCTTTGTATGTTATGAGGGTGTTTCTATCTATTGCCCTTACTTGTGAGAAGGCTTGTTGTACCATGTCTTGGTTGTAGGCTTTGTCGAGGAATTGTAGTTGTAGAGTTCTACCTTGGGTGTCATAATCCTGAGTGTTGGTACAGTTCCTCTGTATCATTTTGAACTGTCCTAGAGGGATATTGGATAACCAGTTGAGGTGGTGGTGACTGGAGGCAAATATATAGCTTTTTCACGTCTACTTTTTTGTGTAACGTTCTGGTGACAGTGGATTGGTTCTGTATATGTATTTCCAGATCAAGGAATTCTATTTCATCTTTGCTTGTTTGTGAAGTGAATTTGATATTTCTGTCATTATTGTTAATGTAGTTGAGGAATTGGGTTAGGGAGTTGGGTGGCTTCGTAGAATCACTGCATCTCCTACCATTTCATTGCTGATTAATTTGCTGTTATTTGATCATCTGATTGTAAGTGTGGTTGTTCTTATTGCACAAAAGAAATTCCCCTCATCACTTCACTATGTAGCCTCTATCTTTTTTTCCCGAGCCGCTACCACCACGCAAGCGCGGATCGTATCTAATAGGCTCAACATACTACAGAGAAGGTCATGCAGAGCCAAGTGCCCTCCACATTCACCTAAGAGCGGACCACTGTAGCCCCCTGCAACCAATGGCCGCATCAATCGCAACACCCGCAACGGGCAGTTTAACCACGCCGCACACTTCATCTACAGAGCGTATCCTCCACCTGGAATAGGATCAATCATCCATGGTAGTTTCAAGCGGTTTAACTACCTACATAAGGTAATTGCACATCATCACCAGATTGTGGGAGACTCGCAGCCGCCACTACTCCCTAATAGTGCACGCTGACACATAACGACCAATCAGCGGCGGACCTCCATCTGTATACCATATCTGTACATCTGCTTCTCTTCTCTTCATCAACACCACTGTGGACTCATTGTGTACCGATTAATAACTAAATTAATAACAAAGTTATTCACTGTATTTGCATTTCTCTCACCACCCATCAAGTTTATTCAATCAACTTTTGGTACCCTTACTTTGATGTTATTGGTTTATCCTTATACTCTCCATCTCCACATCATTTCACTCACAGCTTACACTGGTCAAGACAGAGTCTGAGTCCTGACTCTCACACCCATACCCAGGGCCGGTGCTAGGGTCCATGGCTCCCTAGGCACTTTGTCAAAATCGGCGCCCCCAACCCCCCCCCCCCCACCCCCCGCAAAAAAAACCCTCCCGACGTCTTTCCTTACCTTGCCTCAACACCGCCGCCTCTCTGCTCCGTCTGCTCCCCTCCACTCACTGACACTGTCGGGCCGTGATGATGATGTCACGGCCCGACAGTCAGTGAGTGGAGGGGAGGAGACAGAGCAGAGAGGCGGCGGTGGAGAGCAATAGCCTCTTCCCCCCTCCCCGTGGATGTATCTGAATGCTGTGCGGCGGCCGTGAAAGGTATGGTAAGTGGTCGCCGCACAGTTTTAAAGTAATTTTCATTCTGTGGTGCCCTCCAGTCGCCCTCCAGAGCCCGGCGCCCTAGGCAACTGCCTAACCTTGCCTAATGGGAGCACCGGGCCTGCCCATACCGCCTCTACAACTACCTCTATACTAGACACCCCCTTCACTATTGTATTCAAGCGCTGGGTGACACCCCTATCTCTCTACAACTGGCTAGTAGGACCGCGACCTGTGTGCCCTGTGCAGCGAAGTCCAAACCTCCTTGCGGGGGTCCCTGGCGAATACCAGGGGTACATTAGACTCCGCACCTGCTAGTTCAGTAGTGGTAATACCAGTTAGTGTTCTCTTTCATTGCAGTCCTCAGTAGGCCTACAGCCTGACAGTTTACTTTGCCCATGACGGACAGCTCTGGGGAACCTTCTGCCCATGACCTCCTCCTTCATTTGGGGCAGCGAGTGGAACAGCAAGAGTCTAACCAGGCTCAACTCCTCCAATGTATACAAGGTGTGATATCCCGCCTGGAATCCTTGAATCTTCCCCAGGCAGCTTCTCCGGCCGCACCTCCCCCTAGTGCGAATGCCGCCACTTCCAGGAATCTACGGATACCTACTCCTCAGAAGTATGATGGTAACCCCAAGGGATGTCGAGGATTTCTTAATCAATGCTCCATCCAATGTGAACTAGTATGTAGACTACCTTGGCTCTCTCTTCTGAGAGTGCCAAGGTAGCCTACATTATATCCCTCCTCACCGGACAGGCCCTGGCCTGGGCCTCCCCATTATGGGAGCATAATGATGTATCTCTTCACAACTCCACCATATTCATCGAAAATTTTTGGAAAGTATTTGATGAGCCCGGCCGAGTGTCTTCTGCCGCCTCTAGTCTTCTTGCTCTTCGACAAGGATCTCTCTCGGCCGGCCAGTATGCAGTACAATTCCGTACCTTCGCCTCTGAACTAGGGTGAAACGATGAGGCCCTGACAGCTACTTTTTGGCAGGGGTTGTCTGATCCTATCAAGAACGCCCTCGCTTCCCGGGACCTTCCTACCAAACTGGATGAGCTGGTCTCACTTTGCGTCAAAGTGGACATTCGTCAACAAGAACGCTTTCTGGAGAGAGATCAAGGTTGCCGCCTTGCTCGCTTGGCTCCTCGCTTACAGTCTCCGCCTCTTCCAGCCGAACAGCCTTTGCAGATCGGTCGTTCTCGTCTATCCCGGGATGAAAGAGAATGCCGGATTAAGAACCGCCTCTGTTTGTATTGTGGAGAGTCCGGTCATCTCCTGTCAACTTGTCCAAAGAGTCCAGGAAACTCTACCTCCTAGGCAATAGAAGGGAGGTTGTCCTAGGATCCAGTCTCCATACTCCCTACTCCCTTAAAGATACCAACTTCCTGATGCCAGTTATCCTCAAGTCTACGGATATCTCCCTGGAATGTTCTGCCTTTGTGGATTCTGGATCCACAGGGAACTTCATCTCTGCCACTCTGGTGTCTAAGCTCCACATACCCTTTCATCCATTGCCGCAACCATTGGTTCTCACCGCAGTGGATGGTAACCGAGTCAGCAGCGGTTCCATCACCTGTACCACTAGTCCAGTTCGGTTGCAGGTAAAAGTTCTTCACCACGAGTGTATTAAGTTCCTGATCATTCCTCAGTCCGTCAACTCCATCATCTTGGGTTTGCCCTGGCTCCGGACTCTCCACAGTTCGATTGGCTTCATGCCCAGGTATCTTCGTGGGGTGCTTCCTGTTTCGACAGATGCCTCTCTAAGGTGAACCCACCTACCCACTTACCTTGCCGTTCTCTTATCTCTCAATATAAGCTTCCGGAACCTTACCTAGAACTCCTCGTTGTGTTTAGCAAATCTGCCACTGAGAGTCTACCTCCACATCGTGCGTGGGATTGTCCCATTGAACTCATGCCCAAGGGTAGAGTTTACCCACTATCTTTACCTGAGACTAATGCCATGTCACAGTATGTCTCTGACAATCTTCTGTGAGGCTTTATCAGGAAATCCTCCTCTCCCACAGGAGCTGGATTCTTTTTCGTGAAAAAGAAGGACGGTTCCTTAAGACCCTGCATTGATTACCGTCGTCTGAATGCAATTACTATCAAGAACCGCTATCCTCTCCCCCTTATTACAGAATTATTCGACCGCATCCGGGGTGCCAAGATCTTCTCCAAACTTGATCTCAGAGGAGCTTACAACCTGATACGCATTCGTAAGGGTGATGAGTGGAAAACAGCATTCAATACTCGTGATGGGCACTACGAATACTTGGTGATGCCCTTCGGGCTCTGTAATGCTCCTGCCGTTTTCAGGATTTTGTCAATGAGATCTTCAGAGATCTTCTGTACCACTCTGTGATTGTCTACCTGGACGATATCCTAGTATTCTCTCCCAATCTACGCTCTCATCGTCTTCATGTCAAGACTGTCCTCTCTCGTCTCCGAGAACACTCCTTATAGTGTAAACTGGATAAATGCCTCTTTGAATGTCCCCAGGTCCCCTTCTTTGGTTTCCTGGTTTCTGGTACTGGTCTCCAAATGCACCCGGAGAAAGTAGAAGCTATCCTCAACTGGCCACTACCCGCTGGTCTTAAAGCCACGCAACGCTTCATCGGGTTTTCCAACTATTACCGCCAGTTCATCATTAGTCCCATTATGGCCTTGACCCGCAAAGGAGCCTGCTGTAGACCATGGCCTTTAGACGCAGTAACGGCTTTCAAGACTCTTAAGGAGGCATTCATATCTGCTCTCATTCTCAAACAACCGGATCAAGGGAGACCTTTCCTTCTCAAGGTTGACGCTTTCTCTGTAGGAATTGGGGCTGTCCTGTCCCAAAGATCTTCGTCTGGCTCCTTGGAGACATATGGATTTCTCTCCAAGAAATTTTCCAGTTGTAAGTTAAATTATGGGATCGGAGATAAGCTATTAAAATGGCACTGGAGGAATGGCGCTACCTTCTTGAGGGGGCATTACACCCCGTGACTGTGATGACAGACCACAAGAACCTTACTTACTTTCAGGAGGCACAATGTCTCAATCCTCGCCAGGCTCGCTGGTCTTTTTTTTTTTTTTCTCGGTTCCAACTTATTCTTACTTTTCGTTCTGGTTCAAAAAATTGCAAAGCTGATGCATTATCCAGATCGTTTGATAATACTGATTCCCTGGCTCCTCCGGACAACAAGACCATTCTTAATCCCATTCAAGTAGTAGCACTTACGAACTCCACCACAGTCTCTCCTCCTCCTGGACGCTCCTTTGTAGATCCACATCTCCGTCCCAAGCTGCTGTGCTGGGCACATGAATCTAAATTCGCAGGTCATGCCAGCTACAAAAGGACTAAAGAATTCCTACTGGTGGCCTTCCCTTGGTTCGGATGTTTGTGTCAGCTTGCTGTGTATGTGCTCGCCACAAGTCTCCTAGGCAGAGCCCTTCTGGTCTTCTACTTCCTCTTCCCATTCCTGACTCCCCCTGGATCAGCATCACGATGGATTTTATCACCGATCTTCCTCTAAGCCACGGCTACAATACCATCTGGGTCGTGGTAGATCGCTTCTCCAAGATGTCTCACTTCATCCCATGTAAAGGCCTTCCCTCTGCTCATGAGCTCACAAATCTGTTTTTAAAAGTTGTATTTCGTCTTCACGGATGTCCTCAAGAAATTATCTCCGATCGTGGAGTACAATTTGTGGCTAAGTTCTGGAGAGCCTTCTGCAGCAAACTCGGGGTCAAACTCAAGTTCTCTTCCAGCTACCACCCCCAGACTAATGGACAGACGGAACGAGTGAATCAGGATCTGGAGTGTTTCCTGCGATGCTTTTCTTCACAGTATCAAGCTTCCTGGAGTGACCTCCTTTACTGGGCCGAGTTTGCTCATAATAATCTCTTACACAATTCCTTAGGCTATTCTCCTTTTTTCATTGTCTATGGAAGACATCCTACACCTCCCCTCTTATCAGAGGCTCCAGTATCTACTGTGCCCGCAGCTGACTCCCTCATCCACGACTTTTCGCAAATCTGGACCAAGACTCAAGCGACACTCTCTACGTCTGTGCAACGATATATAAGACAGCTGCCGATCGCCATCAAAAAAATCTTCCTGTATTGAAGGTGGGAGACCGTTTATGGTTGGCTACTCGCAACCTCTGACTCCGAGTTCCTTCGATGAAATTGGCCTCTCGGTTTATTGGGCCATTTGCTATATCTCACGTCATTAACCCTGTCTTCTCCAAGCTCTCATTACCTCCTTCTCTCAGCATCCATAACACTTTCCACATCTCCCTGCTGAAACCTCTAGTTCTCAACGAATTCTTCAAAGAACCTGTCTCCCCTCCACCCTTAAAGGCCTCTCTGGGTGACGAATTTGAGGTAGAAAGAATTCTGAAGACCCGCTCTGTTCGGGGCAACCTCCAGTACCTAGTACATTGGAAGGGCTATGACCCTGAGGAGAGATCCTGGGTTCCGGAGGCTGATCTTCATGCTCCTCGTCTCCTTGCTAAATTCCTGGAGAGGACTAATCCTTCTTTGAGGGAGAGGAAGGGAGGGGGTACTGTCAGGCGCCGTCCCCGCTGATTTCCTGTCAGACGGGGACGGACGCCTGCCTTCCAGGCCGTAGCGCTCTGTTGCTTAGCAACAGACGCGCTGCGGCTTCCGCCTCAACCTCCTGTCGGGCGCATGCGCCCTGCTCAGTTGCTAGGCAACGGGACGCTACCTCCTCTGCTGCGTGCCGCCTCCTGGCTCCTCCAATCACTGCCTAGTCTGCCTTATTTAAACCTGGCTTTGGCACCATTAGGGTGCCAGAGTAACAGGTTCCTGCTTCTAGTATTCAGTGCTTTTACAACACCAACATCAATTTTTAGTCCTATTAAAGGGTAAACTGCAGATTGAAGATGTTACACTTTCGCTGCTATAAACCCCTAAATACAGCTTAAGTCCTAAATACTACAATAAAGACACGTAAAAGTGCTGCATAATATGTAGGTGGTATATAAATAACAGTTAATAAATAAATTGTCTGTCAAAATTAGAATGGAGGGAAAATGGAATGGACTAATCATCATCATCATTTATTTATATAGTGCCACCAATTCCTCAGCGCTTTACAGAGAATAGTTGTCATTCTCATCAGGGCCGTCTTTCCGACTGGGCACAATGGGCAGTTGCCCAGGGGCCCAGTGGACAAGAGGGCCCAAGGCAGGACTCCAATAAAAAGAAAAAAAAAAGAAAAAAAACAACTTACCTTTTGCGGTCACCTGAGGCGACGATCTGGCTCCCTCCCTGGTCCTCTCTTCCATGCTGCGCTCGCAGTGAATGTCGGGTGTGATGTCATCAAGCCCGACATTTACTGCGAGCACAGCTCAACCTGCTGGATGCCCCGGCTGTGCAGTGTCTTCAAAAAAAGACCCTTGCTGCCTGCTGCAATCGCTGCCAGAGACGACTCACAGGTTAGTGGTTTGGATCTAGCTACACCCCACAGATCTTCCTGCATTGCTCATATAAATATATATATATATGTATATATATATATATATATATATATATATTCGGGGCACCGGTGCACTGCTTTGCCCGGGGGCCCATAATGTTGTTAAGATGGACTTGATTCTCATCAGTCCCTGCCCCATTGGAGTCTACAGCCTAAGTTCCCCAACACACACACCAGAGCACCCGGAGGACACCCACGCAAACTCCACACAGATAACACCCTGCTCGGGACTTGCGCTCGTGACCCATACTTGTGTGCATGCGTTTTGTTTGTTTTTTTCCGGTATGAAAGGCTATTCCATTTTCTAAGTTGTTTTTGTGGTTCCTACAATTCAAGTGGAGGTGGAGTGAAATTTATTTTAACACAGTTAAGTAAGTGGATTTAGCGTGTCACAAAGTGTGATACAATATGTGGGTATAGATTCCTGAGCATTTTTACAGCGTTTGATACCAAAAAGCATTCTTGTGAATGCTTTTATTTATTTTACAAACTTTATCTCACATGGGTATCCCTATTTTCTGTATAAAAATTTAACAGCCCTGCCCAGTGCTACTCAGTACATTTTGTTATTTCATACTTGCCAACTTTGGCAAGTTTGCCTCCGGGAGATGCGGGGGGCAGGTGGGGGTGGGGCTTGGTGTCATTTAGACCTGCCCCCTAAATGCACATCATCAGTTCGAGCCTATTATAGTAGAGGTCGAGGCCGCTCGATTCACGTCATATAAGCCCCGCTTCCACCATTTAATTAATTAAATGTGTCCAGGACCTAGGAGGTTGCCCTGCTCTCCTGGGAGTCTGGGAGTACTCGCAAAAATCTGTGAGTTTCACAGACATTCCGGGAGAGTTGGGAACTATATGTTATATGTTCTAGGAAAAATGCATATAAGAAATATAGACAGACCCAATCAGAGGCAGGAAATAAACATATAAAACTTAAGAAATGATTGCTCAGTCTGTAAAAAAGGATGACAAAACTTTCTTTAGATAACTTTATTCATATATGTGTGTTGTACATGGATCTCATCTCTTCTAATCACATTAAACTGCATAAATATAATTAAATGATTAATGGAGCACTGCATTTAACCTGGACAGCAGTTCCAATTATTATGTTGCTCTATCACAGATTTGTTTTTTCTGTTGTGCCACCATTCTGATTCACTGCTGACCTTATAATAATTTTTATTTCTTTATTATTTGGTTCCCATGCAGCTCTAAAGGTATTACACAGCTCACTGCCATGTGTTAATCACTGTAAATAAGTAAGGACTATGTGGGAAACACAGGGGAGACACAACTTGTACAGGATTAATGGTTTGTGACATTCTCCCTGGATCAGAATCTATTCATTCATTCAGTTGTCCGGCCAGTAGGTGTCGCTGCAAAGACTTAATGTAGGCAGTGCTGTATCTAGCTGCATATTCCAAGTTGTGCTGGTAGAGCTGCCCTAAATATTACTGAATTGTCTGCTTTATTCTATGAGAAGATTCAATCACACACAATTAAATTCATAGGTGATACTGTAGAATTAGGACAAAACATACTCACTATTAACTAATAATTTTTTAACAATTTAAGTCTGAATTGCATACATAGAATCTAGTTAACTTTCTATTTTACTATTATAACCTTCTTCTTTTTTTTTTTACAAAATACCAAAATATTCCACAGCACTGCCTGATCTTGTTCAGAGAAACTCTGAATGACTGTATGTGGCCAATTAAATGGTTGGGCCTAACCGCTAAATCAATGGGATTCTAGTGCAATGTGGCTGGTTGATGACAGCACACATCTACCTGTATAATCACTGGGCATTTAGATTTTCCAGCCACACAGATCAAAACAAGTTTACAATTAGATTGTGATCAGAATGTTAGTTAATTTTGGCTCTTGAAGTCATGTTGGTCCAATTTAGCTAAGCACAGCTTGTTGCACCCAATTACTGGTGTTGCCGACATTTGAAAATGTTTCCTTCTACCAATTTCAGAAAACATTTGCTGGTAGTCAACTTTTTAATAGAAACAAGGTGTCCGGGATTTGAAATAAGGGGTACATACCAGAGTCCAACACCATTGTATGAGTCACATTTAGACGTAAATCGAGGTATAAGGTGCAGTTTTGCCCTTTGGCAAAACCATGTTGAGCTGCCAAGGAGGGGCCAATTTACAATGTGTCAGATTAAAATTGGGCGCAGGGTACCTCCTAGCTCAACTCTAAAGTGCGTTGTAACGGTAAGCTGCCTTGTATTTGTGTGCTATATGCAAAAGCAGGCAGTATATTCCCTGTAAGCAAAAACAATTGCAACATGGATTATCCAGGTACAAATGTGTACTCTTTACCTGAACTTGCTCATAACGCTAAGTGAGGCCCTAAGTGAGGTCATTTGGGCAACATTTTTTTTTACTGATCTCTATTTTATTTTACGGAGGGGAAAATGTTCACTTTTGATCACTTCGGGGATCATGCAATATTAAACGTACGCCCATTTGCTTAGTGTAAAATTTGTACTGTGTATGCCCTGAAAACAAAGTATACACCTAAATCCTCATTCAGGGTTAAAACTTGCGCTAACTTGCAATTGAAGAGGTGGAGTGGGGGCGCTAATGCGGTCCAACTATAGTTTTGCATAATTGCGAACTGAGGCAGACCCGCACTTAGATGCATATACGCCTATCAGTAGTCATATATCATGTTTGGGTGCCTGAGGGCTGATACAAATACACGCACCGATGATGACGACGTTGTCAGGACTAGCTAGCCGCTTCTGGTTGGCTGATTGTGGATTAGCCTCTGAAGCTTACAGGTGCTTTCTTTAGTGATTGTGCCTATATTATTATTTTTATTAAGATTTCATTCGTACATGAGAAGGAAGATTATACCTGCTCTATTATAGACGTTTTCTGTTTAAATCGAAAACCTAATAATAAATGTGTTATAAAGAAATGTTTAAAAAAATTATCATTTCATTTTTAAAGGGGAAAACAGATGTTTATATATCATATAATTAAATTTAATTTGTATTTGTTTATAATGTATATTGAAAATATGATTTCACAATTATTAATAACTAAAGACAAGGGGCCTTAAATGAAGAGGTATCTTATTTCAGTCTCCTGGACAAAACCATGGTACAAAGCAAGGGGTGCAAACTAGTTTTCTGTTTTGCACATAAGATAAATACTGACTGTTTTTCATGTAGCACACAAATATCAACTTTAAATTTCAGTGTACAAAATAAGCTATCAAGTATCTGTGTGCTACATGGAAAAACAGTCAGTATTTAACTTATGTGCAAAACAGAAAACTAATTTGCACCCCTTGCATTGTAACATGGTTTTGTCCAGGAGACTGAAATAAGATACCTCTTCATTTAAGATCCTTAATGAATCAGGCCCAATATTCTCACTTATGTATATGACACTTCATTAAATTATTATATTGTGTACTAATAGGGTAATGCGACTTCAGCATTTACTACTAACTCTGACAAGCCAATCTCTATGCTGACTATCGTGGGGCGTAAGTATACACAATTGTATGTCTCCTGTACATCTAGTTCAAATGAGACTGTCTTAGAGCTGAATGCATTTGGAAATGTATCTGACTTGAATATATGCAAGTAAAATGTAGCGATTTTTATATGTATTTTTTCCTTCATACATTCGGGGGTAAATATAATAATTTGTGCTTTTTGCAAATCGCCAATATTCGGCGACTTTGCAGGGGAAATTTAAAGCGGCAATAGCTTTACAGGCAAAACTTGCTGATTATCGGCGACTTGCAAAAAGCACAAGTTAATACATTTACCCCTTGGAGTTCTAGTGGATCAACTCTAAATGAGCACCTAAATAACTTTTTCATTTATGTAGGGAAAACAGACAAAATGTAAATAACATAAAAAATACTTTTCCTAAATTCTTCCCTTCTATACAATTTAAACCATAATATAGCCCACAAATTTAAATCTGCAACTTTAAATATAGAGAGCATTCTGTATGTGTTTTTATTTTGCTGCTCAGGAAGTGAATTGGTGGCCAGAAGGACAGCAGCTTGGTGTGACATCTGCAGGGACATAAAATGCATGTTTACGGCCCTTTGG
Source organism: Mixophyes fleayi (assembly GCF_038048845.1). Lineage (NCBI taxonomy): Eukaryota > Metazoa > Chordata > Amphibia > Anura > Limnodynastidae > Mixophyes > Mixophyes fleayi. Next base: position 68,990,989 of record NC_134404.1, on the reverse strand, counting down.
AAGCAGATGAGGGCTGACATAAACTTTACTTTTAAGGATCTCAGGGCGTTAGACCTAAAATAAAAGAAGTTCTATATGTAAGAGCATAACATTTTCCTGACACATAATCACAGCGCTTTATGGTGCCAAGGCAAATGCTTTTCTAAATGCCAGACTAACAACTATTAATACTAGGATACTGAACGTTAGGGATCTGAAGCACAGAAAGAGTTCCGCTGCAACCCCTTCATGGATCCCAACCGTGCAGAGGGTTTACTTGTTGTAAAGATTTGTTAAAACGTCGAAGGTAGTCTTTCAGTACATCCTGTTTAACTGTAAACATAGGTTGTCCTCATTACCTACACATTATATTTCTGTAGGCCGAATTGACTAGACCAAATATTAACTACACACGCTGAAACTTGTAGTTCCACATTTGCCAGTTACCTCTGCTATAGCAGATACTAGGAAACCTTTTAGTAAAAGTTCAGTCTGCAGCGAAATAAGTAATAATAAATCACCCATATATAAGAAGATGGAAACAATCACTCATTTTGGTCTGTCCAAGGCCCTTAAGTTACTGTAAGTGTTTGTATGTAGCCTGTAATTGCTGCTGCTTTGAAGTCATGAAGGGCAGGTCACATTATTTAGTTCCTGTATGGCAGAGTATTTGGTGGCTTAGGTTCCTGTGTGACATGAAAGGGCCAGTTTGGTTGTGATCTGTCTGCTGGTCTGTTTTTGGATCTTCTGTTCCCTCAGCAGGAACCTGCTGACAGACACTCCCAGGATAATGTGTTTCCTGGTAGAAGTGTAAAAATCATTAGCTCCCTGTGTGGGGAAGAGACAGTGGCTGATTCCCTTCACTAGAAAGTCTCTTTTATCTCATGCTAATGAGTCTGACAATGATGTCTGCATTTCCACAGCTGAGAACAGTGGCCCAGACATCCTTGTGTTCTTATAGGGCACTTTGCCCTGAAGTAGAAGTCACTCTCTTAGAGCCTTAGAACTAAGGCTACACACTGAAGAATTTTCAAACCAAAGTGTTATCTCAAAGGATTGAACCTAAGACTGAAAGTCTGATCAGTCTGACGATTCTTGTATACACACTGACATGATTTTCCTTCAGATCTGTGCTCTTCATCTGGTCCTCTAGTCTTTAGAGAATGACAGCACAATATTTATTCAATCATTATTATCACACAGATTAAAACCACCTTGTTATAGCTATCCAGGTGTCCTAACGAATTTCATTAGCTTCTGTGACTCTCAAATAAACCATTCTGTCTCAGAACAAACAAATGAATTATTCCTTCTACAGCACTCTCTACATTTATTCACCAGGACATTCATCATCAGCTGAAAAGAACACAACTTTGTAAACTCTATGGAGATTGTGAGCACTGCAGGATCGGCCAGTGATTGGTCGGAAAATATTAAACAGTACGACCAACCAAATGAAACGATGATCGGCACTTTGGTATGACTTTAGATCATCGTGTCACTTTACATACTCACACGATATCTGACCAAACGGTCGAATGTCGGCTGATTGGAGGTTTTTTGTGCAATCATCGGGCCAGTGTGTACCTAGCCTTAGAGTCTGTCCTTATTGTGTACTTTAAAATTCCATTATTATTAGGAACAAAACAAAAAATATTATAAAATCCACTAACCAAGACAATTTTTAAAACACTGTAGAGACTCTACAGAGAATACACTAAATCCACAAATAAAGTCAAAAGCACAAAACCAGGAACAAAATGGCAAAAGTGTAATCCAGGTTAGACCTAAGCAAAGTTTTTGACAATCAGGCAACCAGAGCCGTTATTTATACAGTGCCATCATATTACGCAACGCTGCACAGAGAACATGTAATCATTCACATGACTCCCTGCCCCATTGGAGCTTACAGTCTAAAATATCATCTACACAAACACATAAAAACACTAGGGTCCATTTTTTGTCAGTAGCCAATTAACCTACCAGTATATTTTTGGAGTGTGGGAGGAAACCGGAGCACACAGAGGAAGCCCACGCAAACACGTGGAGAACAGACAAACTCCAGACAGACAGGGCCCTAGTTGGAATTTAACCCATAGCCCCAGTGATGAGACGCAATAAAGTTGAACCAATATTTAGTCGAAATTGAAGGTAAACAGGCCAAAACACTAATTTTTAGCTCACCATTATGCAGGCATTTCACACTTTGTAAATTTGTATTTCGTGAAATTTGTAGTTCATCAATGGAGCGGGATAATGACGGCTAATTCATTCTGCTGACAAATGCGTAATGAAATAAATATCCAGTTTTGAAAAATAGTCTACAAGCTCCACATCTGTGTGGAGTTTGTATGTTCTCCCTGTGTTTACGTGGGTTTCCTGCGGGTGCTCCAGTTTCTTCCCACACTCCAAAACCATACTAGTAGGTTAATTGTCTGCTATTAAATTGGCCCTAGTCTCTCTGTGTATGTATATGTTAGACTGTAAGCTCCAATGGCGCAGAGACTGATGTGAGTGAGTTCTCTGTACAGCGCTGTGGAACTAGTGGTGTTTTAAAAATAAATGATGATGATGACACAAGCCCTCTGCTCAAATGCTGGGGCTCCCATGTATCCAAGTTTTCAATTGTAAAGCTGGATTTAAAACTAAGGACAAGTTAGTTTTTACCTGGTTTATATTAGCCTGTTGTGGAAGGCGAGATGGCACTACGAGTGTATTAGCCTAGGGTGGTATGAACCGTTTATCAGGCCCTGGTGGAGTCCATTGAAGCGTCTGCACTCACTGACTTCTGCATAATTGTCTTTTTGATTCTACAGAAGCCAGTGAGGAAGTCAACTTGTGGCTACAACTGTTGCTGGGATATGTAGTCCCACAACAGATGGATAGCCACAGGTTGCCTATGAATGTGGTATAGCATGTAGTTGTCCAGCTATTGCGGGACTACAATGTTTAGTTCTCTATACAATACTGTTTCCCTCAGGGTTCTTATAAGGGGGCTCCTTTTGGATTGGAAGCACCGTCGGTGGTAGAATACATCTGACCAAGAATAAAGAACCAGAAGAACATTTATTTTCGGCTCTATTATAACCTCTTTTTGAAAGAGGGTGGTGGAGAGCGTGTCTGATTTGTTCAATGACAAGTTCTATATATAAGAGGTGTGAGTATGATTATTCCCAACCCTTTTTCTTTACAATGGACAGGACACAGACATGGTAAAGTTGCTGCCCCCCGGGTCCCATTAATACATTACCCAGACAACCACAATCCCCGGCTGACTGGAGTATTCCCAGTGCTTTTCAGCTCGGGGTTATAGGAACACCAGTCCTGCGCTGATTAGTCTGGGAGCTAGTTATCATTATAACCTCACTAGGTTATGTGATCTGCTAGTTTACCTGCTATATTGAATATAAGCCCAAGCTGGCCTACTCTGGAGGGAGGACACACTGCCTGTTTTGTAAAAATTATTTATTGTTTTTTTATAACACTGGTCCTGCATCAGTAGGGGGATCTGGTTGTCCTACTGAGACAGAATCAGCGCTGTCAATGAAAAAATAGATTGCATAACTAGCTATTTAGAAATAAACACACCCACATTTTTTACATAAATGCATTTTAATTAGAGATGAGCGCACTCGGATTTCTGAAGTCCGAGCCCACCCGAACGTCGCCGATCCGAGTCGGATCCGAGACAGATTCGGGTATTGGCGCCAAATTCAAATCTGAAACTGAGGCTCTGACTCATAATCCCGTTGTCGGATCTCGCGATACTCGGATCCTATAAATTCCCCGCTAGTCGCCGCCATCTTCACTTGGGCATTGATCAGGGTAGAGGGAGGGTGTGTTAGGTGGTCCTCTGTCCTGCTATATCTCGTGCTGTTCAGTTCTGTTCAGTACTGTGCTGTGCTGTGCTCAGTCCAGTGGTGCTGTGTCCTGTGCTCTGTCCTTCTGAGGTCAGTGGTGCTGCTGGGTCCTGTGCTGTGTCCTGTTCAGTCCAGTGGTGCTGTGTCCTGTGCTCTGTGCTTCTAAGGGCATAGTTATTTTCCCAATATTCCCAAGTGTTTAAAAAAAAAAAAAAAGTTATTTTAAAAAATACAAAAAACTAATTTAATTTTTTTTTAATTACAACAAAATTTGCACAACCAATCCTGCAGTATAAGCCCATTGGTATTGCAATATTACCAAGTTCACACATTCAGCAGTAAAAGTCCAGTGGTACTGCAATATTACAAAGTTCACACATTCTGCAGTATCAGTCCAGTGGTGCTGTGTCCTGTGCTCTGTCCTGCTGAGTTCAGTAGTGCTGCTGGGTCCTGTGCTGTGTCCTGTTCAGTCCAGTGGTGCTGTGTCCTGTGCTCTGTGCTTCTAAGGGCATAGTTATTTCCCCATTATTCCCAAGTTTTTAAAAAATAAAAAAAAAGTTATAAAAAAAATTAAAAAAAAAAATTAAAAAAAAAAAAAATTATAACCAAATTTGCAAAACCAATCCAGCAGTATAAGCCCATTGGTACTGCAATATTACCAAGTTCACACATTCAGCAGTAAAAGTCCAGTGGTACTGCAATATTACAAAGTTCACACATTCTGCAGTATCTTGTGCTACATATAATGGAGACCAAAAATTTGGAGGATAAAGTAGGGAAAGATCAAGACCCACTTCCTCCTAATGCTGAAGCTGCTGCCACTAGTCATGACATAGACGATGAAATGCCATCAACGTCGTCTTCCAAGCCCGCTGCCCAATCTCGTAGTACCGGGCATGTAAAATCCAAAAAGCCCAAGTTAAGAAAAAGTAGCAAAAAGAGAAACTTAAAATCATCTGCGGAGAAACGTAAAGTTGCCAATATGCCATTTACGACACGGAGTGGCAAGGAACGGCTTAGGCCCTGGCCCGTGTTCATGACTAGTGGTTCAGCTTCACCCACGGATCTTAGCCCTCCTCCTCCTCCCCCCCCCTACAAAAAATTGAAGAGAGTTATGCTGTCAGCAACAAAACAGCAAACAACTCTGCCTTCTAAAGAGAAATTATCACAAATCCCCAAGGCGAGTCCAAGGGTGTTGGTGGTTGTCAAGCCTGACCTTCCCATCACTGTACGGGAAGAGGTGGCTCGGGAGGAGCCTATTGATGATGTAGCTGGCGCTGTGGAGAAACTTGATGATGAGGATGGTGATGTGGTTATTGTAAATGAGGCACCAGGGGGGGAAACAGCTGATGTCCATGGGATGAAAAAGCCCATCGTCATGCCTGGTCAGAAGACCACAAAATGCACCTCTTCGGTCTGGAGTTATTTTTATCCAAATCCAGACAACCAATGTATGGCCATATGTAGCTTATGTAAAGCTCAAATAAGCAGGGGTAAGGATCTTGCCCACCTAGGAACATCCTCCCTTATACGTCACCTGAATAACCTTCATAGTTCAGTGGTTAGTTCAGGAACTGGGGCTAGGACCCTCATCGGTACAGGGACACCTAAATCCCGTGGTCCAGTTGGATACACACCAGCAACACCCTCCTCGTCAACTTCCTCCACGATCTCCATCAGTTTCAGTCCTGCAGCCCAAGTCAGCAGCCAGACCTCCTCAATACGGGATTCATCCGAGGAATCCTGAAGCGGTACACCTACTACTGCCACTGCTGCTGTTGCTGCTGTTAGTCGGTCATCTTCCCAGAGGGGAAGTCGTAAGACCGCTAAGTCTTTCACAAAACAATTGACCGTCCAACAGTCGTTTGCCATGACCACAAAATACGATAGTAGTCGCCCTATTGCAAAGCGTATAACTGTGGCTGTAACTGCAATGTTGGTGTTAGACGTGCGCCCGGTGTCCGCCATCAGTGGAGTGGGATTTAGAGGGTTGATGGAGGTATTGTGTCCCCGGTACCAAATCCCATCGAGATTCCACTTCACTAGGCAGGCGATACCAAAAATGTACAGAGAAGTACGATCAAGTGTCCTCAGTGCTCTAAAAAATGCGGTTGTACCCACTGTCCACTTAACCACGGACATGTGGACAAGTGGTTCTGGGCAAACAAAGGACTATATGACTGTGACAGCCCACTGGGTAGATGCATCCTCTTCCGCAGCAACAGCTGCATCAGTAGCAGCATCTACAAAATGGCTGCTCATGCAAAGGCAGGCAACATTGTGTATTACAGGCTTTAATAAGAGGCACAACGCTGACAACATATTAGAGAAACTGAGGGAAATTATCTCCCAGTGGCTTACCCCACTTAGACTCTCATGGGGATTTGTGGTGTCAGACAATGCCAGTAACATTGTGCGGGCATTAAATATGGGCAATTTCCAGCACGTCCCATGTTTTGCCCACACCATTAATTTGGTGGTGCAGCATTACCTCAAGAGTGACAGGGGTGTGCAGGAGATGCTTGCGGTGGCGCGCAAAATTGCTGGACACTTTCGGCATTCAGCCAGTGCCTACTGCAGACTAGAGGCACATCAAAAAAGCATGAACCTGCCCTGCCATCACCTCAAACAAGAGGTTGTGACGCGCTGGAACTCCACCCTCTATATGCTGCAGAGAATGGAAGAGCAGCAAAAGGCCATTCAGGCCTACACAGCCACCTACAACATAGGCAAAGGAGTGGGGATGCGCCTGAGTCAAGCGCAGTGGAGACTGATTTCTGTGTTGTGCAAGGTTCTGCAGCCATTTGAACTTGCCACACGAGAAATCAGTTCCGACACTGCCAGCTTGAGTCAGGTGATTCCCCTGATCAGGCTGTTGTAGAAGCAGCTGGAGAAAGTGAGGGAGGAGCTGGTAAGCCATTGTGATTACACCAAGCATGTAGCTCTTGTGGATGTAGCCCTTCGTACGCTTTGCCAGGATCCGAGGGTGGTCACTCTTTTAAAGTCAGAGGAATACATTCTGGTCACCGTGCTCGATCCTCGGTTTAACGCGTATGTTGTGTCTCTGTTTCCGGCGGACACAAGTCTACAGCGGTGCAAAGACCTGCTGGTCAGGAGATTGTCCTCTGAAGAGGACCGTGACATGCCAACAGCTCCACCTTCATTTTCTTCCACATCTATGGCTGCGAGGAAAAAGCTCAGTTTTCCTAAAAGAGGCGCTGGCGGGGATGCTGATAACATCTGGTCCGGACTGAAGGACCTGCCAACCATTGCAGACATGTCTACTCTCGCTGCATTGGATGCTGTCACAATTGAAAAAATTGTGGATGATTACTTTGCTGACACCATCCAAGTAGACATGTCAGACAGTCCATATTGTTACTGGCAGGAAAAAAAGGCAGTTTGGAAGCCCCTCTACAAACTGGCTCTATTTTACCTGAGTTGTCCCCCCTCCAGTGTGTACTCGGAAAGAGTTTTTAGTGCAGCGGGGAACCTGGTCAGTGAGCGGCGAAGGAGGTTGCTTCCTCATAACGTTGAAAAAATGATGTTTATAAAAATGAATAATCAATTCCTCAATGAAGTACAGCACTGCCCTCCAGATAGTACAGAGGAACCTGTGGTTGTGGAGTCCAGCGGGGACGAATTGATAATGTGTGATGAGGAGGAAGTACACACTGTAGGGGGAGAGGAATCAGAGGTTGAGGATGAGGACGACACCTTGCCTCAGTAGAGCCTGTTTAGTCTGTACAGGGAGAGATGAATAGCTTATTTGGTGTGGGGGCCCAAACAAACCAATCATTTCAGCCACAGTTGTTTGGTAGGCCCTGTCGCTGAAATGATTGGTTTGTTAAAGTGTGCATGTCCTATTTCAACAACATAAGGGTGGGTGTGAGGGCCCAAGGACAATTCCATCTTGGAACTTTTTTTTTTGCATTATATGACCAATCAACAGTCGTTTGCCATGTTCAAAAAGTAAAGCCAAATTTAAACAAATTCAAGAAATTAAACCAAAAGTAAAATGCCCTGTCATAATTTAAAACAAGAGGTATTGACGTGCTCTAAAACTACTGTATTGTTGTTTATATTTTATAAACACTACACTTGAAAGCTTGAGTCTTTCAATGAAAAAGTAACTCTCCATTGCACGAATATTTGCAACAGGGACAATTTTAGGGTTAAGAAAGTCAACAAATAACACTTTGACGCTGTCTGTCTTTATAAACACTACACTTGGAAGTTGGAGGAGGTATTGTGGCCCCGGCACCAAATTTACTACCGGGGCCACTCCACTGTGCAGTCCATATTTAGGTGTATCAGATATTAAACAACGGTGACAGTTGATGCCCAATTTTTTAATTATATTGTTGGCGCTGTAAAAAATTGTGTTCCGGGCACACCACACTACGCAGTCCATACCCTTTTTTGGTGGAATTCTGACCTGTGGAGGGTTTTTTAATTATATTGTGGCCTTGGTACCAAATTGTGTACTGGGGCCACCACACTACGCAGTCAAGAAAGATAGATGCGTATCATAGATAAAGTACATTCAGTGTTGTGGGGCAAATTGAAAAATATTCAAAATGCACTGACATTATCAAAAACAAGAGGTTTTCACACGCTGAAACTCCAACATGTATATGATGGAGAGGATGGAGGAGTAGCCGTATGTGCAGTGTAATGCAGACCTGTTGAAGGTTTTTTATATATTTTATTGTGGTGGCCAGTGCCCACTACTCTACGCAGTCCAGATACTATTTTTGGGTGTAATGCAGACCTGTTGAAGGTTTTCTATATATTATATTGTGGTGGCCAGTGGCCAGTCCTCTACGCAGTCCAGATACTATTTTTGGGTGTAATTCAGACCTGTTGAAGGTTTTCTATATATTTTTTATTGTGGTGCCCAGTGCCCACTACTCTACGCAGTCCAGATACTACTTTTGGGTGTAATTCAGACCTGTTGAAGGTTTTCTATATATTTTATTGTGGTGCCCACTACTCTACGCAGTCCAGATACTATTTTTGGGTGTAATTCAGACCTGTTGAAGGTTTTCTATATATTTTTTATTGTGGTGCCCAGTGCCCACTACTCTACGCAGTCAAGATACTATTTTTGGGTGTAATGCAGTTCTGTTGAAGGTTTTCTATATATTATATTGTGGTGGCCAGTGGCCAGTCCTCTACGCAGTCCAGATACTATTTTTGGGTGTAATTCAGACCAGTTGATGGGTTTTTAATTATATTGTGGGGAACACTCCTCTACGCAGTCCAGAAAGATACCTCGTTGCAACGTTTTGTACTAAAAAAAAAAAAATATTGTGAGGTGTTAGGTGTTCAGAATAGCCTTTAAATTAGTGGAAATTATTGTTATTGAATGTTATTGAGGTTAATAATAGCGTAGGAGTCAAAATAAGCCCAAAAACATGATTTTTACACTTTTTAGGTTTTTTTCAAAAGAAATCAGAATCCAAAACATTAAATCCGAACCAAAACCTTTCGGCAGGTGTTTTGCGAAACAAATCCGAACCCAAAACATCGCGAAAATCCGGATCCAAAACACAAAACACGAGACCTCAAAAGTCGCCGGTGCACATCCCTAATTTTAATAGATCAAAATACACACACTTCTCACAGTCCTTGTTCAAACAATATTGAAAAACAAAGTCACAAAAACCTCTTGACCTGGCGTTATCCAGCGCTGACTGTGCTTTAAAACCACACAATCCCAAGAATAAAACCACAGGCAGATTAGTGCAGAACAGGTGGCGCTTTTGCTACAAATTCCATTATGGGACTTGTAGTTCCACAGCAGCTGGGCAGTCACTGCTTGTCCAATTCTGATGCATAAAGAACATTATTTACATTGGCCGATCCTGCTACTCGGATCAGATTGCGGCCTGTTATTGCGGTCGAAAGATAGCTATGCGCACATGTCGATAGAGGCCACCTGAGGTCATCTTTCATCCACATTTACGGACATGCCCAATAATAAGTCTCTGCATCTAGACTGGATCATCATCGGGTATTGTGGTCATATTTAGGCCATTGCTCTAAATTAGCTGCAATACTGCAGTGTGTATGGGCAGCATACAGCATTAAAGTATGTAGAGTTAATTTGTGAATTACATCCTTATAAGGCTACTGTTTACCGCTGACACCTCCAGCCAGCAAATTATAAGGGTGTACTTATTCTAAAGATTTTACAGCAACTCATTACAGCAACAATAATTCTAGCAACTGAATTATTTCATATATTTATTTAGTTTGTATCATATATGGTGATATTTTATTTATTATTAACAGTTATTTATATAGCGGCAACATGTTCTGTAAATCCATTACTCTTATTTCAGGATACCCTTTTATCTACTGATATCACCTCATATGCAGAGTATGAAGAGTTTTTCTTTGTTTTTTTAAAAAACACTTTATTTCATACGTACCAACTTTCTGAAGTTGGCTTCCAGGAGCCTTCCGGGGGAGGTAGGCATGATGGGGGGAGGGGTGGGGGCGGAGCTCCAAAATTTGCTTAATTTTGGGCCCGCCCCGTGACATAACTACGCATATGCGTAATTTTCCAGCAAGGGGCGGGGCCAAACACCGCGATTCCTGGTGAATCGCGGCGTTTTGAACCTAACTCTGCCCACTTTACTAGGAAGTGGGCAGATGCGGGAGATTGCCACACTCTCCCGGGAGTCCGTGAGACTCACGCAAAATGCAGGATTCTCCAGGACATTCCAGGAGGGTTGGCAAGTATGCTTTATTTATAGTTTTTGGTATGCAATGCACAAATAGTCCGCATGAACACAAGCGGGTTAAACACAAGTGATAACTCAAAAGGTACATAAGGATATTACACCAATCTCGGATGGAGCAAATACATATTGTACAAAGGTGGATGTATGATACCAGCCGAGAGCAAATAAACCATACATGCCAACTCTCCTGGAATGTCTATGAGACTCCCAAATTCCGGGTAGGTCTCCTGGAATCTAGGGAGAGTAAGGCATCCTCCCACATCTGCCCACTTCACTTGGTCTAGTGAAGTGGGCAGATTGAAGCCGGCATGATGCAATTCTCGGTGAATTGGGTCATTTTGGCCCCGCCACCACTGCAAAAAGACCCTTAACATGTATTACATCACAGGGACGGGACCAAAATTATGCTATTTGCGATCCTCCGCTCATACACCCCTCCTGTCCTCCCGGACGTGACCAACATAAAGTTGGCAAGTATGAGATAAACAGTTTGAATAAGGCATACAATAGTATATAGGTGTATGCAATAGTTAAGGGGACAGGGGAAAGGAGAGGAGGTGATGATGAGACCAAACCTGGAACCCCCGGTGACTGGCGGCCTACTAGATCGGTGAATATTTTATTAACTTACCTAATAATGATAAAAAATAATAGAATAAAATTTGGCCTATCCCACACTGTTCATGGGAAGACAGCTGAAATATTCTGAGCTTGGTCAGGCAGTGGGGGTGAGGCCAGATGGGCCATTGTAAATGAACCAATCACCCCGAATTTGAGAGAATTTGTGGGTTCTCTTATTTACATAAATAAGAGAACATACATATGCTGACATTTTTTCCATAGTCGCCAAGAACAAGATTTTATTGACAAGCTGCTGTCTGGAGGAGGGATCTGGATTTTTGCAGTGTTTCACGACTAGGCATCTAATATCTGGACAGACCATTTCTCTGGGTACTTATCCAGGATCTATATAGGAGAACCCAGGAGAAAGGACCCTGGGCATTTGGGAACTTGGACGTAGTGACCTCACTGATCAGAGCAGCTACATCATCCCAGAAAGAAGTTTATCACTCTTTAATTTTCTTGCACAATTCTCCAGTTTTTATTGAAGAATTCGATAGCAAACAAACTCCACAAAGATACAGGGCTGGTCAGAATCAAATCCATACCAAAAGTACTGCAAGGCAGCAATGCCCATTATCATTTAAATAGTAACTCATCGTGTATTATTATTACTAATACATTTTATTTATAGCAATATATATAGTATATATTATAATGCATTGTCTCTCACTTTAGTTAACAATTTACCATAAAACATAGTTGCCGATTTTTTGATAATCCCGGAGGGGAGGTGACGTGCAACAGTGGAGGGGGGTGGGGTGTTTTGCGAATTTCGCCATTTTTGACCCTGTCTACGAATCATGGAGGCCCAGTCTAGGATGTGGGAAAATGGCTTTCGTTTTCTTGAGACCTTCCCGGAATGCGGGAGTCTCCTGGATATTTCGGGAGAGTGGGAAGTATACCATAAAACCTATTTATTGTCCATTAAAAAAAAAAATGTAGCTAAACAGACTGTTATTTCCAAATGTTCATCTGTTGGAATAATGGAGAATTGTGCAGAGAGTGTTATTTGTTAAATACCTGCTTCAGTGTTGAATTTAAATAGAAATAAATGTTGCCAGACCACCAATTGGACAGTTTTAGCGATAAAATATTATCTATATGAATTATGATATATGTTATCGTCAGAGGTGGACTATTACTTTTATTTTCATTTATTTATTGTTCTTTATTGTCAGTGGTGAAAACCTATACATTGTGCTCAATTAGTACAAACCCAAATTTTTCAGGTATAGATATTCTTGATTCTGAGAGGAGAGCCACTCAGAGTGCTATATGGTGACCCTACAAAAATTAGAAGTCACCTGCGGTATATTTAGTTTGCAGTGGTTTCAGACAAATACGGCCCTCAAACTCTATTCCAATTGGTGCTTCCCTAGGCATTGTAAATGACTATGATCTAAATTTGTAATTATGCAACCACCATTCCCTCTTGCATGAGGGAATAGCAGGTGATTGGTAAAGACCAAGGGATAGATTTATTAAAGCTTTTAAGAAGGAAAAGTGGAGGTGTTGTAAAGCGATATGTTAATTTCCTGGCGCTATATAAATAAATGATGATGATGAGGAATTGCCTATAGCAATCAATCAATCGTATTCTAGCTATCATTTTCTAGACGTTACTAGATAAAGGAGCAGGGCCCTCTTACCTCTCTGTCTGAATTACCCAGTATTGTTTTAATACTGTGTTTGTTCCCAATTGTAAAGCGGTACAGAATTTGCTGGTATAAATAGATGATAATGATGATCATCAGCTATTTATATAGCGCCACTAATTCTGCAGCGTTGTACAGAGAACTCACATCAGTCTCTGCCCCATTGGAGCTTACAATCTAAATTCCCTAATACACACACACAGACCGAGAGAGACTAGGGTATGTTTTTTGGAGTGTGAGAGGAAACCGGAGCACCCAGAGGAAATCCACGCAAAAACACAGGGAGAGCATACAAACTCCACACAGATAAGGCCATGGTTGTGAATCGAACTCATGACCCCAGTGCTGTGGGGCAGAAATGCTAACCACTAAGCCACCGTGCTGCCTATTGATGATGATAATGATGATAAATGATAGCTAGAATCTGATGGGTTGCTATGGGGAACACCTACACTTTACTTTTTGTAAACTTTACTAAATCTACCACCAAGTAGGTAAACAAGATCATTAACAGGAACAAAGGCGATAAAATAAAGATAGAACCATATCTATGCCCCACGTGAAGAGTGCTACCGATGGCATATGATAATATACTAAATAGAATCCCTGCTTTTTGTATTTTACTTTCTCTATTGGGATGTAGACTAATCAGCTAGCACAATCTTGCACATACCAAATGGAAAATATGGCTTCAGTTCCCATCTTACTTGTGCAGTTTAGTAATGTCCAGTAAATAATAAAGATGATATTACAATATCTGTTTAATTGTAACATGTAATTACAATAACCCAATATTGGTTCCTGTGTGTTTATAGTGCACTATTTTATGGCTGTTATTTTCACTGTTACAGGTAATGCACATCCCGGGGGTGTATGTTAAACTTAATCACAGGTAACTTGCTTGCAGTAATCTCTGCATGCCTACAACACATCTTGCTGTATTACCAAGCAATGCTCAGTGTGTTGTGCTTGCAGTAACCTTGCTGATGCATATTGTGATTATCAGCAACAAACACTTTCATTACAAGAGGCTCATATTACACAGTGGGATAGAGGATCCCCCTGTAACTCATTTACATGCACTGGACACAAAAGCCCTTGCTGGAGCTTGCAGCCCAAGCAATTTACATTAAGGCAACACAGATTTCTGTCTCTCTACAGTTCTGCCTGCATTTATACACCAAGGTTGGGGGGCTGAATAACGACATTTGTACTTTCTGTAAAACTAGTATATAAACCTCATATATGCATATTAGGGATGTGCACCGGCGACTTTTGGTGTCTCGTGTTTTGTGTTTTGGATTCGGATTTTCTTGAGGTTTTGGGTTCGGATTTGTTTCGCAAAACAGGTTTTGGTTCGAATTTAAGGTTTTGGATTCGGATATTTTTTGAAAAAAGCATAAAAAGTTCAAAAATGAAGTTTTTGGGCTTATTTTCACTCCTACGCTATTATTAACCTCAATAACATTCAATAACAATCATTTCCACTAATTTACAGTGTATTCTGAACACCTCACAATATTGTTATTAGTCCAAAACGTTGCAACGAGCTATCTTTCTGGACTGCGTAGTGGAGTGGTCCCCACAATATAATAAGAAAACCATCAACTGGTCTTAATTACACCAAAAATTGTACCTGGACTGCGTAGAGGAGTGGTCACCACAATATAATAAGAAAACCATCAACTGGTCTGAATCGCACCAAAAAATGTACCTGGACTGCGTAGAGGAGTGGTCACCACAATATAATTTAAAAACCCTGAACTGGTCTGAATCGCACCAAAAAATGTACCTGGACTGCGTAGAGGAGTGGTCACCACAATATAATAAGAAAACCATCAACTGGTCTTAATTACACCAAAAATTGTACCTGGACTGCGTAGAGGAGTGGTCACCACAATATAATTTAAAAACCCTGAACTGGTCTGAATCGCACCAAAAAATGTACCTGGACTGCGTAGAGGAGTGGTCACCACAATATAATTTAAAAACCCTGAACTGGTCTGAATCGCACCAAAAAATGTACCTGGACTGCGTAGAGGAGTGGTCACCACAATATAATTTAAAAACCCTGAACTGGTCTGAATCGCACCAAAAAATGTACCTGGACTGCGTAGAGGAGTGGTCACCACAATATAATTTAAAAACCCTCCACGGTTTTGAATTCCCAAAAAAAAGTTTATGGACTGCGTAGTGTAGTGTTCCCCACAATATTATTTAAAAATTTTGCAGCAACAGTCAACGTTGTTTAATATCTGATACACCTCTATCTGGACTGCATAGTGGAGTGGCCCCGGTACTAAATTTGGTACCGGGGCCACAATACCTCCTCCAACTTCCAAGTGTAGTGTTTATAACATATAAACACTACAGTAATTCTAGCACGTCAATACCTCTTGTTTTAAATAATGACGGCATTTTACTTTTTGTTTAATTTTTTGAATTTGTTGACATTTTGTTTTACTTTTTGAACATGGCAAACGACTGTTGAATGGTCACATAATGCCAAAAAAAGAGTTGCAAGATGGAATTGTCCTTGGGCCCTCCCACCCACCCTTATGTTGTTGAAATAGGACATGCACACTATAACAAACCAATCATTTCAGCGACAGGGCCTACCAAACAACTGTGGCTGAAATGATTGGTTTGTTTGGGCCCCCACACCAAAAAAACAATTCATCTCTCCCTGTACAAACTAAACAGGCTCTACTGAGGAAAGATGTCGTCCTCATCCTCAACCTCTGATTCCTCTCCCCCTACAGTGTGTACTTCCTCCTCCTCACACATTATCAATTCGTCCCCGCTGGACTCCACAACCACAGGTCCCTCTGTACTATCTGGAGGGCGGTGCTGTACTTCATTGAGGAATTGATTATTCATTTTTATAAACATCATTTTTTCAACGTTGTGAGGAAGCAACCTCCTTCGCCGCTCACTGACCAGGTTCCCCGCTACACTAAAAACTCTTTCAGAGTACACACTGGAGGTGGGACAACTCAGGTAAAATAGAGCCAGTTTGTACAGGGGCTTCCAAACTGCCTTTTTTTTCCTGCCAGTAACAATATGGACTGTCTGACATGTCTATTTGGATGGTGTCAGCAAAATAATCCTCCACCATTTTTTCAATTGTGACAGCATCCAATGCAGCGAGAGTAGACATGTCTGCAGTGGTTGGCAGATCCTTCAGTCCGGACCAGATGTTATCAGCATCCCCGCCAGCGGCTCTTTTAGGAAAACTGAGCTTTTTCCTCGCAGCCATAGATGTGGAAGAAAATGAGGGTGAAGCTGTTGGCATGTCACGGTCCTCTTCAGAGGACAATCTCCTGACCAGCAGGTCTTTGCACCGCTGTAGACTTGTGTCCGCTGGAAACAGAGACACAACATACGTTTTAAACCGAGGATTGAGCACAGTGGCCAGAATGTATTCCTCTGACTTTAAAAGAGTGACCACCCTCGGATCCTGGCAAAGCGTACGAAGGGCTACATCCACAAGAGCTACATGCTTGGTGTAATCGCAATGGTTTACCAGCTCCTCCCTCACTTTCTCCAGCTGCTTCTGCAACAGCCTGATCAGGGTTGTGCCTCTTATTAAAGCCTGTAATACACAATGTTGCCTGCCTCTGCACGAGCAGCCATTTTGTAGATGCTGTTACTGATGCAGCTGTTGCTGCGGAAGAGGATGCATCTACCCAGTGGGCTGTCACAGTCATATAGTCCTTTGTTTGCCCAGAACCACTTGTCCACATGTCCGTGGTTAAGTGGACAGTGGGTACAACCGCATTTTTTAGAGCACTGAGGACACTTGATCGTACTTCTCTGTACATTTTTGGTATCGCCTGCCTAGTGAAGTGGAATCTCGACGGGATTTGGTACCGGGGACACAATACCTCCATCAACCCTCTAAATCCCACTCCACTGATGGCGGACACCGGGCGCACGTCTAACACCAACATTGCAGTTACAGCCGCAGTTATACGCTTTGCAATAGGGTGACTACTATCGTATTTTGTGGTCATGGCAAACGACTGTTGGACGGTCAATTGTTTTGTGAAAGACTTAGCGGTCTTAAGACTTCCCCTCTGGGAAGATGACCGACTAACAGCAGCAACAGCAGCAGTGGCAGTAGTAGGTGTACCACTGCAGGATTCCTCGGATGAATCCCGTATTGAAGAGGACTCAGTCTGGCTGCTGACTTGGGCTGCAGGACTGAATCTGATGGAGATCGTGGTGGAAGTTGACGAGGAGGGTGTTGCTGGTGTGTATCCAACTGGACCACGAGATTTAGGTGTCCCTGTACCGATGACGGTCCTAGCCCCAGTTCCTGAAGTAACCACTGAACTATGAAGGTTATTCAGGTGACGTATAAGGGAGGATGTCCCTAGGTGGGCAAGATCCTTACCCCTGCTTATTTGAGCTTTACATAAGCTACATATGGCCATACATTGGTTGTCCGGATTTGGATAAAAATAACTCCAGACCGAAGAGGTGCATTTTTTGGTCTTCTGACCAGGCATGACAATGAGCTTTTTCATCCCATGGACATCAGCTGTTTCCCCCCCTGGTGCCTCATTTTCAATAACCACATCACCATCCTCATCATCAAGTTCCTCCACAGCGCCAGCTACATCATCAATAGCCTCCTCCCGAGCCACCTCTTCCCGTACAGTGATGGGAAGGTCAGGCTTGACAACCACCAACACCCTTGGACTCGCCTTGGGGATGTGTGATAATTTCTCTTTAGAAGGCAGAGTTGTTTGCTGTTTTGTTGCTGACAGCATAACTCTCTTCAATTTTTTGTAGGGGGGGAGGAGGAGGAGGGCTAAGATCCTTGGGTGAAGCTGAACCACTAGTCATGAACACGGGCCAGGGCCTAAGCCGTTCCTTGCCACTCCGTGTCGTAAATGGCATATTGGCAACTTTACGTTTCTTCGCAGATGATTTTAAGTTTCTCTTTTTGCTACTTTTACTTAACTTGGGCTTTTTGGATTTTACATGCCCTGTACTAGGGGATTGGGCATCGGGCTTGGAAGACGACTTTGATGGCATTTCATCGTCTATGTCATGACTAGTGGCAGCAGCTTCAGCATTAGGAGGAAGTGGGTCTTGTTCTTTCCCTACTTTATCCTCCAAATTTTTGGTCTCCATTATATGTAGCACAAGATACTGCAGAATGTGTGAACTTGGTAATATTGCAGTACCAATGGACTTATACTGCTGGATTGGTTTTGCAAATTTTGTTATAATTACTTTTTTTTTTATTATTATTTATTTATTTATTTTTATAACCTTTTTTTAATTTTTTAAACACTTGGGAATAATGGGGAAATAACTATGCCCTTAGAAGCACAGAGCACAGGACACAGCACCACTGGACTGAACAGGACACAGCACAGGACCCAGCAGCACCACTGAACTCAGAAGGACAGAGCACAGGACACAGCACCACTGGACTGATACTGCAGAATGTGTGAACTTTGTAATATTGCAGTACCACTGGACTTTTACTGCTGAATGTGTGAACTTGGTAATATTGCAGTACCAATGGGCTTATACTGCAGGATTGGTTTTGCAAATTTTGTTGTAATTAATTTTTTTTTTAATTATTTTTTTGTATAATTTTTTTTTAATTTTTTAAACACTTGGGAATAATGGGGAAATAACTATGCCCTTAGAAGCACAGAGCACAGGACACAGCACCACTGGACTGAACAGGACACAGCACAGGACCCAGCAGCACCACTGAACTCAGAAGGACAGAGCACAGGACACAGCACCACTGGACTGATACTGCAGAATGTGTAAACTTTGTAATATTGCAGTACCACTGGACTTTTACTGCTGAATGTGTGAACTTGGTAATATTGCAGTACCAATGGGCTTATACTGCAGGATTGGTTTTGCAAATTTTGTTGTAATTAATTTTTTTAATTTTTTTTTGGTATTTTTTTTTATAACTTTTTTTTAATTTTTTAAACACTTGGGAATAATGGGGAAATAACTATACCCTTAGAAGCACAGAGCACAGGACACAGGACCACTGGACTGAACAGGACACAGCACAGGACCCAGCAGCACCACTGAACTCAAAATTGACAGAGCACAGCACACAGCACCACTGGACTGATACTGCAGAACACAGCACAGCACAGCACAGAACTAAACAGCACAGAACTAAACAGCACAGCACGAGATCTACCAGGACAGAGGACCACCTAACACACCCTCCCTCTACCCTGATCAATGCCAAAGTGAAGATGGCGGCGACTAGGGGGGAATTTATAGGATCCGAGTATCGCGAGATCCGACAGCAGGATTATGACTCCGAGCCTCGGTTTCAGGTGTATATTTGGCGCCAATACCCGGATCTGTCTCGGATCCGACTCGGATCGGAAACGTTCGGGTGGGCTCGGATTCACGAAATCCGAGTGCGCTCATCTCTAATGCATATATGTCAATGGTGAGAATTGCTGACCCAGATATCTTTGTGATTTATTTATACAGTTAAAATCATTCATCCATAAGACTGGATAATTGAACTCATTTGATGCCTGAGATCCAGCAGGTTTAGTGTACAGCACATCCCAGGTATACCCAGCAGCTGTTTCCTATGGGAACAACATGCTTCCTGTTGAAAGGGCAATTTTACTGCTTCCAGGATAGGCAGTCATTCTAAGTAAAGGCTTTTGATGTGAAGTTCACAATTACCACAGAACAGGTCTTTATTTACACATCAAAGGAGATACTTAAAAAGGAGTCACCTTTCTTGTAGGTTCCCTGCTCATTCCTTTGGTTGAGGAGCTGGGCTACAAAATAGTTACTAGTTAATGCATTAAGTGGTATATTTATTAATAATGGGCGGTGATAGAAGATCTGCCCTATCGACTTAATTTATCAAAAAAATTTTGCAGAGGCACATGAGCAATATTCGGTAATATTGACACAGAGCCATAAGGGTCAACTTACTGATTGGCTGGGACAGTGTCTGGCATTATACGTATGTGTGAGCCGTCTAGCTGGTTCACTCGTGGACAGCGCAACTGAACAGACATAATTAATGAAAGTGAAAAATAGATATGGTGGTAACAGAAAGATTGTCACGGCACATGTATCGCTGTAATCCTGGTTTAAATAGGCTTTCTGATGCTTTCCATGGGGAAGTTATCACTGAAGAGACCAGGCAAAGCTTACCACCGGCAGTGACCCCTTAATTTGATATAGATTTGGCGAAGCCCCACCTCGTCCTATAATAAATATACCTGTTAATGCTGGGTACCACTTACAGTTCTGGTCAAGCAACAGCCCATGACACTGAAATAAACCGATCAGCCACAACATTAAAACCACTGACAAGTGAAGTGAATAACATTATCTTGTTACAATGGCACCTGTCACGGGGTGGGATATATTAGGTAGCAAGTGAACAGTCAGTTCTTGAACTTGATGTGTTGGATGCAGGAGAAATGGGCAAGTGTAAAGATCTGAGCGACTTTGACAAGGGCCAAATTGTAATGGCTAGACCACCGGGTCAGAGCATCTCCAAAAGTCTTGTGGGGTATTGGCAGTATGCAGTGTTTAGTACCCACCAAAAGTGATCCAAGGAAGAAGAACCGGTGAACCAATGACAGGGTCATGGGCGCCCATGGCTCATAGGAGCGTGGGGAGTGAAGGCTAGTCTCTCTAGTCAAAGACCACGGAAGAGCTACTGTAGCACAAATTGCTGAAAAAGTTTATGTTGGCCATTATAGAAAGGTGTCAGAACACACTGCATTGCAGCTTGCTGTGTATAGGACCGTGTAGCTGCAGACCGGTCAGAGTGCCCATGCTGACCCCTGTCCAGCGCTGAAAATGCTTATAATTGCCAAATGAGCGCCAGAAATGAACAATTGAGAGATAGAAAAGGGCGGCCTGGTCTGATGAATCACATTTTCTTTTACATCATGTGGTTGGCCGGGTATGTGTGCATCGTTTCCCTGGGGAAGAAGGCAAGCCGGCGGAGGCAGTGTGATGCTCTGGGCAATGATCTGCTGGGAAATGATCTTGGCATTCATGTGGATGTTACTTTGACACATACTACCTACCTAAACATTGTTGCAGAGCAAGTACACCCCTTTATGGCAACGGTATCATCTGATGGCAGTGGTCTCTTTCAGCAGGATAATGCATCCTGCCACACTGCAAAAACTGTTCAGGAATAGTTTGAGAAACGTGACAAAGAGTTCAAGGTGTTGACAAGTCAGAGCCATGTAGGCCCCACCTCGCAATTTACAAATTATCTCTGGACAAGTCCATTCAGAGAAGGAGCTATGAACAATGAGGAATGCCAGAATTACGTTGTACAGTCAATATCTGCATAAATAAGATGACTTGCATGGGAAACATTGTTTAGTTGTGTGTTTTCCTGGAAGAACATGCAGTGTTGTACTATTAGTGAAATGACAAATGTTTAGTTCTACTACATTCAGATGTATATTTAGAATATAACCCATGTGTGGGTTGTGAGGCCATGTGTAAAAGGGAATTCTTTCTTATTTATACAAAATACATATTTTTTAAGTTTAAAATTGTGCAGTGTCCGTTTCCCCTTCTTGTTTTATTTGAAGCCCACCTACTTTATCGAAAGCAAACTTCACAAGACATCGCTTTGCTCCATCGATCACACTAATTTGTTGACCACACTAATCTAGAGTGAATTATAAACATACACATTACCATGGTGGTAAGGGAGGAGTACACCAGAGGGTAAATTTATCAAGCTGAGAGTTTTCCGGTGGGTTTGAAAAGTAAAGATGTTGCCTATAGCAACCAGATTCTAGCTGTCATTTTGTAGAATGTACTAAATAAATGATAGCTAGAATCTGATTGGTTTTTCAAACTCGCCGGAAGACTCTCAGCTTGATACAGTTACCCCCAGGGGTTATATTCACTGAACTTCAAGTTTGTAAAAAGTGGAGATGTTGCCTATAGCAACCAATCAGATTCTAGTTGTCATTTATTTAGTGCATTCTACAAAATGACAGCTAGAATCTGATTGGTTGCTATAGGCAACATCTCCACTTTTTCAAAACCGCCGTTTAGTAAATATACCCCCAAGAGTATAGTATGTGTCAGTAATAGGCAACAGTAATGCTGCCCCCAGCTCCTTCCTGCTTAATTGTCAGATTTGTTTGTTATAGCATGAAAAACTTATTTGAAATGCCTTCTGATATGTAACTACAGAGGTGTCTTTCATTAAATGTATTGTTTTAACTTATTACGGAGAATAAGGGTAATGTGTGGCCCCCTTGAAGGTTAAAATGTATCAGGTTGTTCATCACTGGTTTATGTACCATTGAGACATTTTAATTACGAAAATGTACTCTGTGCCATCTGTTAACTAGTAGATGTCTTTGTAACAATCATAATACTTTGTTCAACTAAACCAAACAAATACAGTGCATCATTGCTGTCTGTTTATTGTACAATACTGAAAGTTTCATGTATGTGCTGCGGACCCGTACACCTTATAAATAAGAGATAATAATGCATGTTTGTCAAGAAGACGCTCTAGACAGTAACACCTGCAGAAGATGGGTCTGTTTAATGACATGATCAAGCAGAGCACGTAATGTAGTATTTCACAGCAACCAGGTTGTAACTTTGACACGTGAAGTGTAACTTAGATGTCGGATTATTTGCAAGACAGCAGATCGCATTTACACATTGATAAGACGGAAACTTTTAGTTTTGGAAACCATCACTTTTGCGTACACTTAGAAATGGGTTTGAAATTGTTTTTAGTTATGGGCAGATATTTTAACAATATTGACAAGGAGCTATATTTAGTATGTGGCGGTTCCGTAGAACTGCCGATTCCCGGCGCTTTCAAAGGCATTTTCTTAAAAGGGCAATTCTATTAAGGACAAAACCCGTTGGGGGCCTTTAATAAAAGTGCCATTTTAAAAAAATTATTTCAAAGCGCCAGGAATCTGCGGTTCTACGGAACTGCCACATAGTAAATATACCCCTAAGTGTAACAATGAAAAGACAGACTACCCATAAAACTAACAGCATGTTTGTGGGGGAGGGGCATTGACAAAATTTAGCCATGTGATAAGCACACAGAGGACTGTAGTATGGACCATTGCAGCCTTAGGGGACCCCGGTGGATCAGGTGAACTTAAAATAAAACAAAAAAAAAAAAAATGCTTAGCATGAACTCGATTGCCACACAAAACTACATTTTCTTTCATCTTAGGTGGTTAACTTTAAATATTATTTCATTAATGGCAATTTCAGATTATGAAAGGCTGGTTGTAGTGTCATGTAACAGTCTGTGCGTAAATCAGTTTTATATTCTATATCTTCAGTTCCGATAAACAATCTTTTACTCACTGTACATACGTACTAGTAGCTTTTATATCTGGTAACTTATTTTAGCTTTAGTAAGAGGGGCCCCCAAGAGTCTGAACATGAAGAGAAATAGTCCCCTATGCACGGCACGGCAGAACCCTTGTGACGCCATTTAAATAAAAGAGAATAATCACTTTGAGAGTACAATTTGTACTGGGAAAAAAAAATAGCTGTACTGTCAATGGTATAAAATATATTTGTAGCTTTTCTGTAACAATGGCATAGCCTCAACAATTACAGCAGCTTGTGGATTATCCATGTACAAGATCCTTCTAGAGCACAGGTACATAGTGCAGACGCAGCTATTTGGAACATTACTTATGAAAATAAGTTAACAGCGACTTCACACATCGTAAAAAAAAAAACAAACAGAAGTTTTTGGGTTTTTTTACATAAAAGATCATTAATTTATTCATGAAAATGAATGCACAGTAGTACTACTCAAACACACTAGTACATTTTAGTATAAAAGAGACATTATGTTCTGGGATGAGAAGTTTAAAGAAAAAACAAAAATAAGTGCTTGCCAGATGGATGCACACACTGGAGACCATGTATTCATTATATGGTTCAAGTGCATCACACAGATTCAGGCACCTGCTTCCAAAAGCATTTAAAAAAAAAATAAATATATATCTATATACACACAAAAAAAAAAATAATAAACCCACAACACATTACCTTCCTAATATACACATATTCCTGCAAAGAAACTTAAGAAAAAAGAAAAGAAATAAATGTTTTTCCTATAGCACCCTTCAAATCGGTATCCAAACAATCCTTTATAATCTCCTTCACTGAAGGTAGAACCTCAAGTTACCTAAACACTAGACATCCCACCTAGGGATGAGATTTAAACGCACTATCACTATGCATACGCAGCAAAGAGAAAACTGCCTACTTTACCCTATATAGCGTCCCTTGAACAAAGTGGCTTAACCACATCACTCTAGAACCACGCACCAGACAACTGGTTAATATGTGGGAGTTTGCAGTTATTTTAGGGTGTCTGGCCTTCACCCTCAACAAGGCACAGCACAAAATCCATAATTCAGGGATTTAAACCTCCCTATTGGAGAATACAATACTCATTTGAATTAAGAGCCTCTCCGGCAAAGAGAGATGAACAAGGGAATAATATCTGTACAATGACTTTGCTGCGCAGTATAATGAATAGTATCTGTACAATGACAATGAACATGTTGCACAGTATAACAAATGTGGAACATACAGCAAGTTGGATAACAAAGCATCACTACAGAGATGTATCCTGCAGTAATCCCCTACTGTGGTCTCGACGCCCAGGGGAGGCTTTTGTCCAGGAGGAAGTAGTTAGGAGATCACATACATTTAGGTGGGTGGAACAACACAGTTATACTTGGTATTGCAACAGCTTGAGTTATAGTATGAAATATCCAAACATGTAGACATGGTACGCACTCTCTGCTGGGGCCGATGTACGCGACACAGGTGTATAAGTCAACACAGGTCCCAATGTATTCCCATATTCTGGATTAAATCACCAAGGTCTCCACATGGAGGAAGTTGGAGGCTGTATCTCTGGGGTCCTGTCATTGTCCTGCACAGCCTCCATACAACCCTTGCCAATCTCCGATTCCTCCACATCAGAGCAGCTGTCATCAGATGAGGATCCCAGCAAACCCAGGCCACACGAAGGGTCAGAGGCTGGTGAATCCAGCAGCACATCCAACACAAGATCCTGAAGGCCTCCTTCACTCAAAGGCATGGACTCTAGTAGGTGATTGAGCAGCTCGGCAGCCAGGCCGGAATCGATACCCGGACAGCTGGACACAAAGGTGTGCACTTCGTGCATGCACTGGATATAGCCTGCAGCAAATCGCTCACTGGCCTCACGCTGCAACCGGTCAGTCTCTGCAGAAAGAACAAAGCCGATAAATATTCACACAACATAAAGACAGAGCACAAAGAGCTAGCAGTACTATCCACGTACATAAACCACAAATAAGCAGATATATTTACATCGGTACGGAAGGGCATCGTTTGCGATTGCTTTCATAGAAAATAGCAATGTCTATGTTTGCAGCTGCAAGCTGTGTGTGTGTGTTCTATGATTGTTTTATTGCACTGCAAACACCCACCATCTGTTCTGGTCTGAAGGATCCGTTGCACGCGCTTCACCGTGAGCTCTAGAACCTCTGCATTCTCTATCTTTGACTGAAACTAATGAGAGAAGACAATGAAAATATGCCACAACAAAAACTCATGTCCTGAGCGCAAATTTCAGTGGCATTTTACGGTGCACTCTACAACGAATAGCAAAATATTATATACTATATATACACAAGATAGATTAGTACAGTATACAACATACTTTACTTGGCAGACTGTACTTTATGTTAGACTGATTTATAGTGTGTTGGCTGACCGTTCTATCATGTAAATTGACACATGCTCAGACATTAATATTTCATGCTTGAATACATACCTCATTGTCAGCTAGGATACCTCGCAGCTCCTGTAGACTCTCATTAATCCTTGCCCTCCTCCGCTTCTCAACCAGAGGTTTCCTTGTCTAAAAAAGGGGAAAGATAGGTGAAGGTGGTACAAGGACATTTCTATTGGCCTGAAACATGGAAACAAATGCATTACAGTGTCCCAAAGAAGCTGTGAACATCTGCTGAAGGATTTGGATGCATAAAGTTTTATATGCCATATACATAAAAGTCTAAATAACTGGAAAATACTGTTAGACTTATGACAGACAAACTTGACAAAGGTTATTCTATGGTACTTTTGGAGACTGATTTGCATATATGAATTTGATACCGCCATTTTCAAAGTCGCCAAACAAGGGAAATGTATGTTCAAATAAAGCATTTACAATAGGGTAACAAAACAATACAAGACGACTGGATATTAACAAGCAAAAACGGTAACATGGTGCCGTTTGCAAGATTACAATCTATAGGAAAACTTGAGTTTTATACAGTAGGTTAAATGTCAGAGGTTGCAACGATAAGAGTGCTTAGTGTGGATATATGTTCCAGTGTTGGCTTGGGGTTCAGTAGGTTGTTTGAGTATAGAAAGTGAATAAATGCAAATATTGTGTAGAGGGAAGGTAAACAGGTAGAACAGCCTTGGCAGGTCAACAATAATAACAAGACCATTAAAACCATCCTTAGGCTCAAAGAGCTTACAATCAAAATAGAGCAAATATCTTCTTTTAGTTTGTTTTACAACGTGTTCAGCTGGGCACACACTACAGGTTTTTCCATGCGATTATAGTACCAAATCACACAATAAATGACTTTTAGGTCCGATATCACATTAGTGTGCTCCCACAATCATGTTTTATTGTACCAAAGCACATCATATCGTTTCACTTGATTTAATAAACAGACTAAAACTCTCGAGAAACGATTGAACGGTTTTGGGCAAATTCTGCAGGGTGTACGCACTCACGACCAGCAGTGTAGGCAGATCTCCATAGCGCTTACAGAGTCACAATCTTTTCATCAGATGGTTATGAGAGATTAGAAGCACAGATCTGAAGGTAAATGGTGTAAGTGTGATCAGCATGCTAATCGTTAAAGGTATCACATCAGGAGACATTTTCTGTAGTGTGTACCTAGCTTTACTCATCTACAGACTAAACAGTCACTAGCACATTCAATATCATATACTGGGTACCTCTACCCACCATAATCACTCCCCCAAAGAACATCAAACTAAGGATGGGTAACACACTATACAAAATTTCTCCAGATGTGATAGCCTAAATGATTTTATCAACGACAGAAAAAGAAAAAAAAAGTCCCGATCAGCATGCTGATTGATGTGTACACACTTACACCATTTACCTTTAGGTCTGTGCTCCTCATCTTTCATAACCATTAGCTAAAAAGATTGCTACACTTCACACTCCATAGACATCTATGGACTCTGCCGGTCATGAGTGCATACACACTGAAGAATTAGAAAAACAATGTTCCATCGTTGAACAACATTTTTAGTCCAGTTTAAAAATCAAACAATACAATGTCCTTTAGAATGATAATTGTTCATCGTTGGAGCGTACACACTTATGCGATATCGGGCCCAACAGTAGTTTATCGTTCGATTGGCCCGATAACAGGCTGAAAAACCTGTAGGGTGTACCCAGCCTAACCAAGGTTATCAGGCTGCTTCCCCAACAATCTCCAAAAGAAAATCCACAATCGTTCATCTAAATTATAGTTTGAAGACACTTCAAATAGTTTCACTCCTTTTTCTGTCCAAGAAAATGTAAAGCCAGAAATAATGAGTTGAGCGATATAGAATTTTGTGATTCTTTCTTTTAATGTGTACTAAAGAAAAGTTTATCAAGTAGTCTCAAAAGCTAGTTGTAAAACCAATTCAAATAAGTCAGTCTACAAAAACACTTTTTTTCTCTAAAATGACAAAAATCACAGTAGCAAAACTATGATAGATTTACAGAATACATTTGTCTACTTGTTCTGGGATGCTTTGATTTTAAAGCAGACACATTGAACACTATAGCACGTACAAGTAAGGTAATTGCATACATTTCAGAATAATATTGCTAAGGCTGACATGTCATACCTTCTACCAACTATTGTGGGACATTCAATCACAACTAGCCCAACAGAGAAAATAGTCTGTGTACTTTTAATTGACAGAATAAATATCAAAGAATCCAGATACATAAACATTCTAAACAACATCACAAGCAATAGGATGACAAAGCAGGTAAAATGCTAGTAGAGTATTAATCCCACAGACACAATTGAAACAATCCAGTTACACACCAAAACAAGATCAGATGATACAATGATGCACAAATAAACACCGCAAGTACGTCCAGGTCAACAAGCAATGAGTGGTGTATATGTCACTGTGGGAATATTTAATTCTCACATCTATAACAACTGTCATGAAAAAACTACATATTACACTGCTTGGTCCCTTGTCTACACACAACACATCACGAAATTGGCCCAGATCAGCACATGGGCAAGGCCGAGCTTCTCTATACAATTACTTTGTGTAGGGTCTCATGAGCTGCGATATACGGGCGAGTACAGCCGGCTCCGATCAGCCACATCCTAGATAGGACATTGCAGATCTTGAAGCTACAATCTTTGCAGACATAATGACAATGTATCAACAATATATCCGCTCTTCCTCGGCCGCTTTAAGACATCCGTCGGAACATGCGCATTTCTAGGCCTACTGGAAATCTGCAGAACGCATGCATGATAGAACGCGATCTCTCACCTGCCTGTCCCCCCGATCCATCGTGTGTATGTACAGATATTAGGTATACAGTGTATGTGTACAGGGCGATCTCTCACACCTGCCTCTCCCCCAGATCCATGTGACTATATACAACGTTCTCTCGGTCCCTTTGTGACGTCACAATGCGGCTGCTCACAGTCTCCATATACCCCGGCCTTATTTGCATGTGAATGAGAGTCCGCCGCTGACGTTACGTGGTGTGCGGACCAATGGCTGCTCTATCCATTGTCCCAAGCGGCAGCTGCAGTGTAGGGCAAGGGGAAAGAAACGTCTTGGTTGGAAGTACCGCCCGCACCTGATTGTGCTGAAACTAAAAATACAGGAACAGCTCTAAACAATAAAGTGCTTGTACATCTTGGGCCTGATTCATTAAAGAACTTAAATTAAGAAGTTTCTTATTTAAGTCTCCTGGACAAAACCATGTTACAATGCAATGGGTGAAAATTAGTATTCTGTTTTGCACATAAGTTAAATACTGACTGTTTTTTTCATGTAGCACACAAATACTTGATAGCTTATTTGTACACTGAAATTTAAAGTTGATATTTGTGCTACATGAAAAACAGTCAGTATTTAACTTATGTGCAAAACAGAATACTAATTTTCAACCCCTCATTGTAACATGGTTTTGTCCAGGAGACTTAAATAAGAAACTTCTTAATTTAAGTTCCTTAATGATTCAGGCCCCTTGTGATGTCTTGATGTAGTTTGTGCTGTACTTTTTTGAACATAACATGCCTTCCAGTTGTCTTGGACTCCTTGGATTACTTTCCTTTAGAAAAAAATCTTTCTTTGTTCTGATTCATAATAAATCAGTTTTGATAAACTGGTCCGTAAGAGTGTTTGTCTGGCTCCTATGTTTGGAGCATTTATATGTATGTGTTTAGTGCTTTGTGATGGTTGTAGCTATATAGTAAAATCGGTTTTATGATTATCATTGTAGAAATAGTTGCTGTTGTCCATGAATGCACGACAAAGTGTGATTTTTATAAAAAAAAATCTAAAGTGCCCAACTGTGGCCATTTGCCCAATTCCTCTTCATTTCCCAATAGCTGCTTTTGAATCGTTTTCCTGGTTCTTTAGATCTGCATGAGAAAATTCCTTTATTAGCCACTGAAAAATGTATGCTTGGCTCCAGAGTTTGCAAAGTGGATGCAAATGTATGTGAGAAAAATTAGTACTTTTGATAACAAGCCCTGTGTGTCCCTCTTTACCATTTGGTGTTTTGAGAGGTATGGTTTAAATTTTATGTATGGCCTTGCAGTAACTCATAAAGTAAACATATAGGTCCTGATACAGTGATGGCCGCATTTGCGGCCAAAATTGCAGTCAAAATTTGCTTTCACTAGAAAAACGGAAATTGTGACCATATGCAAACTGGTAACTATCTTAAAGACATGTGCCACTTGGCAACTGTAGCATATGTACCTGGTTTACGACAGGAATACGTCACATACACTTACGCCCCCTGCTGTTCATTTTTTTAAACATTTATTTTATTTGCAAGTAATGCATTTGCTATTAGGCATCAGTAATAAAACTGCTAATACCGCTGGAACAACTTCCAAACTTGTGTACATTACAATTCCCCGTCCCACCTTGATCTGCCTATCGAGGCTCAAGCTAGCACAAGTGGCAGAATGGCACAAATCTGCATGGGCGCATATGAGTGCATCTACTTTTCTGGACATGCACAGTGTGATTTCATGCAAGATACACTCTGCCACCCAGTGTAGTAATTACTTGGCATCAGACCCATAGTTATTATTTTTTAATAGAATATTGTACTACAATTAATGAAATAAGAACCATTGACATTTTCCTCACATTTATTGTTTACTGACTCACAGAGAAAATACAGGCTTAGGCTTTAATTACCTCTAATGTGTTCTTTGTCCTGCTGCCATTTCTTTTGATGTGTCTTGTAAGTGTACTGTTTATTGTAAAGATTACTGAAGTTTGAAACTACAGGGGTCAGTCACTCTTCTTGCTTGTAGTCTTCAGCTGTGGCATTGTATCAATAGCACAGTGCTGTTTAAAACTACAAGCATTTATAAAGTTGTTTCCTCTGTTTAGTAAACATGCTGCAAGTATTGGTGTACAATGCAAAGCCAACCATCTCTTTGTTTATACAACATCTTACAAATAGCAAGGTGACTACATCCTGTAAAGAAAAAATGGTTACCTTTTTTTTCTGCTAAGCAGGAAGAGATCCCAACTGTACAAAACAATTGGTGGCTGAAGAATCTACACTACATTTATATATCAGACTGTATAAACGCATCCACATAGGGAAACCTCAATGCACTTTGCACTTCATTCATACTTACAATGCTGCCTGTTGTGAACAGGATGGCATCAGCAGTTACACAAAAAAATAGGCTCTACAGTGTGCTCCAGAGTGCACATTGGCCTGGCCAAATACTGCAACATTGGACAGTTGGTCCAATATCAGAGCATGTGACCTATATCCAGCCTCATAATAATCCGATTTTTGGTGGCTCAGATTATTATCCTGCTCATTGTTAATGCAGCCGGAAGACGACTGGCGTTGGCCTGTGCATTTGTTCCATAATTTCCTGACTACACTAACAGTGATGCTGTTAGTGATTTTACCATTCAAACCTGTGGACAGAAGAACCAACTCTCATCCATTAGGTGCCTCCTACCTGTGTGGCTAAACTAGACACAGAGCCTTGCGCTTGGGTCTAGTGATAGGGGCGGACAGTGCGGGGCAACATTACACTTCTGTCGTGACTATGGTAAAGGTGTTAAGTAATTTGTCATGGCTTAAAGCAAATGAATAGTCTTCCAATTACTTTTCATTTGCTGCAGTGGTTAATATTACAAGCAGGACGCAGTTGTCCTGTTCTGCATTTCTAGAAAAGTTGTATTTCGGAATAATAGACTTTTATTGGAAGCTTCAAATGATAAATGATTTATACAGTATAATACCTTGCAGTCTTACACATTCTGCACACAACACAGAAAAAAGCAGTACAGAACTAAAGGGTTGGAGCACATTAAATGCAGCGCATGTTGGGAACATGAGGGCGTTGCCTTGAGCGAATAGCTTATGGTCCAAATTTATTCATTTCCAATGCCGTGAACTTTATAGTTTCCCAAGATTATATAAAAATACACATACACTTGGAGTAGACCCAGTACATGCAACTCATGTCAAGGCAATATACAATAATATGAGACTAGCTTTCTGGTCCCAAAGAGCTTACATTTCATTGTTCTACAGTTATCAAAGTACCCATTGGATCATCGTGGCCAAATAATCTATACAATTATTGTGTTATGGATGTATTTTCCTTTCACACGCAAACACTACCCATGTAGGATTATCTTTCACAATACCTTCTGCTCTCTTCTTCGCCATTTTCTTATCAATCCAGGAACCACAAGAATGAAGAAGGAGTCTTTGTGCCTGTAACTTGATGCTGATGGCAGTTGGCAGCTGCAGCTCCCACAATAAAGGCCAGTCTGTGTCCCAGGGCTGTGACAGGTGTTCAGGCTACCGCCTCGCTCTGGGGGATTATACTAACT
This sequence comes from Mixophyes fleayi, assembly GCF_038048845.1. NCBI lineage: Eukaryota > Metazoa > Chordata > Amphibia > Anura > Limnodynastidae > Mixophyes > Mixophyes fleayi. The sequence continues at coordinate 68,958,892 of NC_134404.1, read as the reverse complement.
TAATATATGGGACCCCCAACTACAGATCTGCTTTATAAGAAAAATGCTTATTGAAATTGCTTAAATTATGTATCTTGTTCTAAAGATGACCTGTGTTAAAAGAGAGGGGTGACAGTAATATGTCAGCACAGAGAGTGTGATTAATGTGTTCACAAGATTCAATAAGCGTGCATTAATGTGTAGAAATTCACATGAAGAAATGACACATGTGTCAGATGTGCACGTGAAAATGTATAATTATCCAAAGCAAAGTGCAGTGTATTTCTGTATTTCAATCACTGAGCTATTTTGAGATCTCTGCTTGTTAATTTACTTCTAATTCTGGGAGATGCATTATTGCACAGTCCTGGAATAAACATTATACAGCTTGCTGCAGATACATTTAAGTTACATTTAAATGCAGTGAGGATGACTAAACTACACCTGTCATAATAAAATTATGTTCTCACTAAATTATACCGCTTTCATACTGCGGCCCAGGCAATATCCCGGGTATATGAACCGGGGATATTGCCGGGGGCAGAGGCTCCCCCGGAGTCAAATTCCCGGGTAGACCACGTTCATACTGCACACAGGTCTGCCCGGGGTCTCCATGGCAACATCACAAGAGAAGCTCGGATTGGCTCCTCTTGTGATGTTTTTTTCTTTTTTTTTACTTTAACATTGTGTCTGGTGAGACCCGGGTTGAAAAACCCAGGTCGCACCATTCAGAGTGCAAGCTTCCCGGGACAGACCCGGAATTTTCCCACCAAAAGACCCGGGTCTAATTCCCAGGTCTGATGACCCGGAAATTGGACCTGGGACCATTCATACTGCACCTCGACCCGGGTCGTCTGGACTTGCCCCGGCAAAAACCCAAGTGTTTGGTGCAGTATGAATGGAGTAATAGTTGTAAAGTTATACATTGTCCAGAATTGTATGTTAATATTTTAAAACAGCGTTTTACATCAAATAATATGCGAATACATTTTCTGCATAATTACATTTTCAGGAATAAAGTATTAGGTTATCTAAAGCATGATATAGGTGACATAGGCTTCATACACATTGGTGGCAAAATACGTGTGTGTACTAGAGGTTTTAAAGCTAGTACAATGCATGTACACAACAGTGATATTGGACCCCATTGTTTTCACTTTTACCATACCCGCTCACATTGGGGAGTTTTGCCTTTGCATTGTGGCACAGCTTTTCGGACACTGCAGGCTCCCAACGCAAGTAATGTATACTGAGGTCAGTGGATTGTTCTCCTTTGACCTCCCGGAGTACAAACGCTCGTAAGCACTACATGTTAAATGTGTTCACATTTAATATGCGGTTTCACTGGCATTTGAACTGCCGATGTTTAAATACCCTTGTATACCGCCTCTAAAATAAATAATATCATTATCAAGAAATATATGGATGAAACTGCTCCTCGCTTGACATTGCATTTACATTTGCTATACAGGTGCAAGATTTTATTCACTGGTTTTAACCATTTTAGCCCCAGAAAGACCCATAGTGATATCCACCCAGTATTATATATTTAATAATGAACTAATCTCCCCCAGTATTAGAACAACAGCAACTGATAGCTGATATTTTCTCTCCCCCCTATCATTAAGGTCCTCAAACATGTGCATTTATATTTGTGAATGTTTCTTAATCTCTTTTTATCAAAAAATAGGAAGACATTACCACACTAGATCCCTATTCATTTTGTTAGGTTCTTCTGTTTAGTCCCTTATATTGGTATTGTGTTCTTCGGTCTAGGCCGATGGTGACCTCCCAGTAAGGGAGGTGCTACTGCTTAACTGTCATAAGTTCAGAAAAAATAAAGAGCGAATAGTTAATCAGTGTAATGCACAGATTAATCATAATCAGCCCTCATTTTTATATTTGATGCAATCTTTATCATTTAAAATCATAGTTTTTTATTATATATTCATTAAAAATCATGTACAATTATCATACTCTAGACCAGGCCTGGTCAACCTGTGGCACTCCAGGCGTTGTGACACTACAAGTCTCAGCATACACTGCCAGCTAACGGTTGGTTATCTGCTTACAAAGCATGCTGGGGTTTGTAGTTTCACCTGGAGAGCCACAGGTTGGCCAGGCCTGTCCTAGACCCTACCTTGTACATTATGTTTAATGAATATAGGATAAATGTTACGATTTTATACTTATAATAAAAATATGGGTCAGTCTACCAAAAGACAATCAGAGTGGCTAGGGATCACCCTTTGCCTAACTCACAGCCACCCACCATGGCCATGAACTATGCAGTCGCAGGTCAGCTGCCCACAATTTAATGTCTGTGGAGTATTCTCTGTTTGCCTCTCAGCTGTCAGCTGTGACTGTGACCTATGTAGCCTCACAGTTACTTTGTGCGCTGTCATACGCAGCAGATGGGTCTTAGCACAGTGATTGGTGGATGGCACTGGTCAATCTCCAATCAGTGCGTTGGCAGGTCTCCACATACTGATTGGTTGATGGCCGGAATAATCCCCCAATCATAGTGCATAAAGATGTCTAATGGTTATGATGGTATCAGCCAATCCTGTTGCCCAAATTGTTCAGAGATAAGTTATTATCGCTGGAGGGGTAAGTCATATTTTTGGGTTGCCACCAGAGGGGTCCGGTTTTGTCACCAACAGAGATTAGGGGTTAATTATAACACCGTTGTCTGCCCTGTTCTCATAAAATCGGGAGCCAAAAGACAAGTCTTGGCGGGCCGACCACTGCTGTGTGGTATATCGGTTATAAAGATACTCTCTGTATTGTATAGAGGTTCCCTGAATGCTCTGTGTTTTGTATATCTGTCACTATAATACTCTGCGTATTGTATATAGATCACTAGAATAATATCTGCAGTGAATACTAGTCACCTGGGACTAGTAGATGTTGTATTTGATTACAGTTCTTTGACATGACATATACTTTAATGACTATATAAAATTGCACCAATATTAGACAAGCTATGCCCATGTTTTGTAGCATGTTGTTAGTAGAGATTCGGCCATTTGCTTGTCCCCACCCAGGCCAAATGTTGCCAGTCCTCCCTTGCTTAGGGGCCCAACAACATAAATCCTACTTCACATGGTACTTATTCCCTCACCTGTTGGTCATAGCTTAGAACTTTAGTGAGCTGGAAAGCACCCGGCTCACATATATATAGTGATCAGGTGTTCTCCTCAACACCAGATCGCTAATGAGACCTATGTGGAAAGTGATCTAATAAAAAACGTTATTCCCATATGTCATAATGGAGTCCCAGTGATAGGCAGGAAACACCCAAATCACTCAGATCTTCTCTGCCATAGTGTCCCTAGTCATAAACAATGTGTTTATATGGTCTATCATAAAGTTGGGTGTCTGTGACATCCAAGTCTATGGTACTGTATATGAACAGATATTATAAGAAAAAAGTTGCAAAAATAAGTGTTTAAAAAACAAAAAAAAGTTTAAAAAAAGTGAAAAAAGACACATAAACTTATGTTCCATATACATCATCAATCATAATCATCATCATTTATTTATATAGCGCCAGAGATTCCGAAGCGCTTTACAATTGGAACATTTTACAATGGCCCAAAATTATACACCAAAATAGATATATTTGATATTTGATATCACTGTATATATTAAAAGTCACAAAGGAAAGTAATAATAATAATAATAATAATAATAATAATAATAATTTAGTGAAAGTAGCTAATAGAGCAATACGAAAAAAGTGTATTTTTAAAAATGCTTTTTCCCCCTCGTTATTGGCCTTAACCTATAAAAATATTTACTCAAATATGGTATGTAAAGAAAGTTCTATCTGTCCTGAAAAAATATATAGCATTTGGTTGGGTAGAGTAAAAAGCTAAATAAAATAATTTCTAGAAAAAGTGACCCAGCACAAAAGTGCATAAAATAGTGGACTTCAGTTTTGACAGAGATCACTGACAGTGGAAGGGTTAAGATTTTCTGCTTGCAGTACATAATAAGGTTTTACTTTTTTATTTTATTTGCTGAAAGCATCCTTCTAACCATGTAATAAATGATGGCATCCTTCTCTTAACAACTGCATTCAGAAGATAGTCACCACCACTTCCCCTACTGCATGTAAATGCTATATTGTCCAAACATAAAAGCCTTGCTGCATTTTGTCAGTATAGCTTGACTTTGATAGGCCTATGAAGGCAAGCTGCCATAGGGGTGGAAGAGTAAGCTCTGAAGCTCAATGGTGCTGGAATGGTTTGTATTACATCTTTGATGACTTATATATTAATATGGCAGACTTGGTTTTCCTTGTTTCTTTCTTTCACATAAATAAAAAGAGAATCTGACCTATATTGAGGTCAAGATGAAGCCAATACTCTTCCTCTTCATTTTGAGGGTTAAAGATGAAGGAAGATATAATGATTACCTGTATGGCATAAAATGAGGATTCGTAGGAGCCATATGTCTGCACATGTCTACAGTCTTTCAGACAACTCTGTTTCAAGGACGTGAGAGGTGAGGATCGGAAACTTGCAAGGTCTGTGATGCTCCAACTCTTCTCAATGGGGTAATGGTATAATGGTCTTCTTCACGAACAGCAAAGAATGAGGAATACATCTAAATAGTGTTTGCCTGGGAGCTCTTTTAGGAATGTAGAAATGGTGCATCCCATATAGTAGACTTGCCCTTTGAAGATATTGAGGATATTGAGGTCTATACCTAACTGAAAAAATCTATTAGAGTTTCTGTAGATGGGGAATGAAGGGTCAGCGATGTCTTCTACTATTCAACTAAGCCAGGTAATTACCTTGACAACATTAAACTGTTATTGTCGCAATGAGAGAATCCTTTATCTTCCTTCCAAGATTTTCCCATTTTCACTCTGTTTTCGACACCCGGTGTAAGGCTGGGTACACACTACAGAAAATTTCTCCCGATGTGTTATCTATAAAGATTTTACATACGACTGAAAAAAAAGTCCCGATCAGAATGCAGATTCATGTGTACACACTATACATGTTTTACAGGATTTACCTTCAGATCTGTGCTCCTTATCTGTCATAATGTCACGGTGGTTACCTGTGTCAGCGCCGCTCCTCCGCTCCGTACTGCCGCACTTCCGGGTAGGTCCCGGCGGCAGGTCAGCTGATCTGGGCGGGGAATTCAAACTCCTACTTCAGGCCTGCTCTGACACACTGTAGGTGTCAGAGCAACGTGTTACCTGTATCTGGCTGCACTTCCTGTGCTTTGGCTTCCATGGTGTTCTCCCTTGTGACTTCTGATCTCTGTGTACCGAACCAGCTATCCTTCAGACCATTCTACTGCCTAATCCCTGGTACTGCATAACGGACAGATCTCTGTGTACCGAACCGGCTATCCTCCAGACTACTCTGCTGCCTTATCCCTGGTACTGCATAACGGACAGATCTCTGTGTACCGAACCAGCTATCCTCCAGACTATTCTTCTGCCTTATCCCTGGTACTGCATAAACGGACGGATCTCTGTGTACCGAACCGGCTATTCTGGACTACGCTTCTGCTCCTGGGGCTGTACCGCGGATTGACTCCTGCATTCCACCAGTCTCTACTCCAGACTACTACCTTCTGAATATACGGTTAGTGAATTCAGTTATCTATTCTTCTGTGGATCTGACCGTGCCGCTACATGTCCATCTCATAGAACTCTTTCCTTACGTCAGTAGGCTAACCTGGGGGCCGCGACCTGCGGTTCTCCGGCAGCAAAACCCACCCTGCCTTGCAGCGGTTCTTGGAGAAGACCGGGAGGGCCGTTAGACTCCGCGTAAATACTGACTAAGGTAATCTTGAAACCTAACACATAACCATTGGCAAAAAAGATGGTGACTCTGTAAATGGTATGGAGAACCTGATCATGAGTGCATACACACTGCAGGATTGGAACGTCATTGTTCCATCGTTGAACGTGTGCCGTCTCAGCACTGACACTTGGTGCAGGAGACAGATGCCTGCACCTTCTCAGCAACCGCGTCCTTTTGCAGCGAGACGCTATCTCCGTGCACCTGTGGTAGCCAGCATGTCTGACCGCCAAAATCTCCCTATCCCAATCAGGATGCTCCTTATGGTATATAAAGCACCCTCTGACATATGTTGGGTGCCAGAGTATTGTTTCACTCCTGCTCCAGTGCTTCCTGTACTTCTGATCCAGTGTTCTTTGGTTCTGACTCGGCTACCTGTTACTATTCTCCTGTGTTTCGATTTGGTACCTCACTGCCCAGCTGGTTTGACTATTTGGCTTGACCTGACTTCTCTCTGGATCCTCCCTGTGTACTGCACCGCTCGGTTGGTTCTGACCTGGATTGGCTGACTACGCCTGTCTACTACTGTCACTACACCGGTGACTGTCTTGGAGAATCGCGACCTGCGTACCCTCTGCAGCTTTGCCCATGCGGGGGTCCCTGGTGAATACCGGGAGTACGTTAGACTCCGCGCCTCCCTGTTCAGTTGGGCCAATACCGGTTAGCAGCCATCTCTGCAATTCCATGACACTATACTACACTAATGCAATATCGGGCCGAACAGTCGTTTATCGTGTAGCCTGTAGTGTGTTCCCAGCCTAAGTTAAAGTTTCAAACTGGATCATAAGTTAGTTATATGTGGGAAGCCTCATTGGTAATTCTATCTAGCATTCATATTGGAACTTAAGTGGAGTTCTTGGAAGTACTAGACAGCATTCAATCTAAGAGCGTAACAGAGATATTATATACAGATGAGAGCATAAGTTACAATCTGCCTCTTGACTGGTAGCCTGTCTGGAAAATGTTCTTACATCTGTAATAGCTGATCCAAAGGCTAATAGGTCATCAGGAAACAGGTGAATGATATATAAAATAAAGCATGACTCTAGGTGAAATATTAGGTCAAACTGAAAATGTGTAGTCATTAAATTGTGTTGTGTGAAACGTAATTCCACAGTGCTCTAGAAACCTTTCTGATCCAACCTTCATTCATCTGGGGGAACTTTTGTTTTGTTAGGATCACTGACAACATTGTTGAGATAATCTCGAATAAATGTTGGTGTGAAAGGTGAAATCAACATTTATTACAGGTTATCTCAACTTTTGCATCATCTGAAGAATCAATATGAACAGGCTGTAACAGCAGGTTTCTGCTGCTTTGCATTGTGCATCACAAAATATTGGTGCTGTCCATACTGACTTGTACCACTCTTCCTTTAAACTGAGACAGGAATTGGGGCAGAAGCAACATACCTTGGCTCATGTATTTCACTGCCGTATTTCAGTCTGTTCCTGGATGTGCTGATTGAAATTGTTCCTGCCCCACTGGCTTAGTGTGACATTAATGGTGATAGCCTGATCACAAATTACTACCTTAGGTAGCTATGCAGAAAATCTTGGATAATTACATAATACACATCAAAAGACATTTTCCATTGATGTTTCTGTAAATAATATTTGTATAAATGGTGCGATCTGGCATCAGAGAGTGCTAATTATAAACCTTAAATACCTGTCTCAGAGGGTTCTCTTTGCAACGTTAGCTGTTGACGCTGATCTTCTACTCTGACCAATGGATCCAGGTCTCCTGATTTACTTACTGACCCAGGCAGTGGGCAAACTGGAGAACAATGCAGAGCTGAGGAGAAATGGAGAAGTCTGGTTCGGTTGTTCACAGACAGACACATGATTGGTAGAACTAGCTACCACTGTAAAGTAAAGGGGATGGAACTGCTGGATAGCTCTGTCTGGGATCAGTGCTTTTTCATAACCCATAGCACAGGTAGATGAGTGTAGGAAGTGATGTGCGGAGAGACATGAGGTGGTACAAAAATTCACAAAAAAGAAACTAATAAAACAATGCAACAATGGGCCTGATGAAGAATTGAAAGTAACTTGGGCAGAATTTACGGCCCAAAAATGCACATGCATAAATAGAGTATTTCAGCAGATATCTCCAGATGTTTTCAGCTAGGCATCTGTAGTATATGAGCCAGGTGTACAGCAGGCATACATACAACCACATACGCATACGCTGAACCAGGTGGTAATATCACCATCATCATCATCACCATTTATTTATATACCACCACTGATTCCGTAGCGCTGTACAGAGAACTCATTCACATTAGTCCCTGCCCCATTGGGGATTACAGTCTAAATTCCCTAACACACACACACACACGCACATACACACACACACACACACACACACACACACACACACACACAGACAGACAGACAGAGAGATTAGGGTCAATTTTGATAGCAGCCAATTAACCTACTAGTATGTTTTTATATATAAACATATAAACATTTGCTTTCAAAACACTCATTAGTTATTAGGCTTGATATAAAACAGCAGATATAACCTTCCTTCTCGCTTCCACATGAAAGTAGAAGAGATTTTTTTTTTGTAAAACATGATATCAAAGTATATGCATGAGCCAGAAAAAAAACACACAGCAGCTTCAGAGGTAAATTCGCAATCAGCCAATCAGTGTTTAGCTAGTGCCAATGATGATCATCATTATCATTATCATCAACATGTATTTGAACAATCCCCTAGGACCCCGTGGTTATTCCTATAACTGCTCCGTTTAGAACCTTGACAAATTCTTTCAGATTACTGCTTAACACATGCTGCACTGGAATCGTGTTATCTGTGCTAGTTTTATTTCAAGCTATTTCAAATATTTGTTTTATATCACAAACACATTGCTTACACTTGTGAAGAACAATTGGCAAAAAAGTAGACAGCAAATCATTAATATAACTGCCACATTTTCTGGGGAAAACCCCCCACAGTTAAGGGGTTATTATTATTATTATTCAGGTTGTGAATCTGCAGGACAACTGTGGGAAAAAAAATAACTATGAGACCCCTAAATACAGTAATACAACTGCATAAATTAAGAAAAGTGCACCTATCAATATCCAGATGTTTGGGTTTCCCAGTGAGCAATATTAGTTCAGTCATTAGGGAGTGGGAGCTACAAGAACTAACTTTGTGCAAACAAGAAGGAGATTTGTGAGAGACGTCACATCAGTGGCGGATCCAGGGGGGGGGGGCGATCAGGGCGATCGCCCCCCCTACCAGGGGCTTGCTGCCGACAGCTGCACACTGTGCAGGTCCGTTCAGCAGTGAAAGTGTGCTGCTCGGCTGCTCTGATTGTGTTTTAAACACAATCAGAGCAGCGGGACAGCACACTTTCACTGCTGAACGGACCTGCACATACTGTGCAGCTGCCGGCAGCCTTAGAACACAGAAAGGGGGCGGGGCCTAAATCGCCCCCCCTAAAATCGCCCGGGGTAGGGCAAATGTCTGGGTCCGCCCCTGCATCACATAGAGACCAACAATCACTTTAAATGAGATACAGAGGCTGATTCATGTTCGGAGGTACGTCTATTTGTGTAGTATATCTCGCGTGAACTAGCTCTGCACATACTCAGACACTGGCCTTACGCCAATGGACACAATTACATGTAATTCATGTCCGCACACAAATGATGCTTACGACTGCCTAGGACTTGAGAGGTGAAACGGGGGAGGGAAGGGGTGGTCTAATATAGTCCATGTACAGTAAGGGCGCTGTGACGCAGATGGGGTCAATTCAAGTCCTGTGTTTCTCAGAAATATGCTTGTTTTCAGCCTTATCATTTGCACCCACTACAGGTCAGATGTACATGACAACAGACACTGATGACTGATACAGCATAGACTTTGATTTAAAACGTACATGTATGTGTGCCACTAGCTAGCACAGAACATCTGTATGCAAGTAAGATTATAAAATGCATTGTATGTACAGTATGCATTGCAAGCATCTTTATATATTTAATGTAAAAATAAATAAATTCAATTTGAAAACAAATATTTCTATATATAATTACACACTGATAAGAGTTGTTCTTTAATTTTATGGTACAATTTTTTGTTTTATGTGTTTTGGTGTGGCCGTTTATTAGGGTTGGATATGAAAAGTTGACAGTCAAAATGTCGACACCATAATGTTGACAGTCATAATGTCGACACAGTTATAAGGTTGACAGTCATGCTGACAGTACTATGGCTCTTCCGAGACCCCTGGGGCGGTGGGTGTGGGGTAATAATAATGATTTCTATGATTAAAATCCATTTTGTCTCTGGTGCACTTCAGGCTGCCGATAAGTGTTTGGGCATGCTGGTGCTTGTAGTACTGAAAGCACTGGCACCCAGGGCCCGCTGGGACCTGTGGTGCACCAAGGACAAATGTAAAAAGTAAAAACCATTCCTATGTCTACTCTGTGTCCCACTAGCTCCTATTGTCTTAGCGTTGCCCTCTCCGACCACACTATAAGCTCATACGAGTAGGACCTTTTGTAGCCTTTGCTTCACGTCTGCACCTGCTTTCTCAACCTCGTTTGTACTTGTTCTCTTTTATGTGCGATTGGATCTTGTATGATTTCTAACTCTGATTGCCAGCGCTGCAGAATTTGTTGTTTTATTACTTGTAAAAAACTCCTTTGCTTCACCTGCACATTTCTTTCTTAAGTCCAGTATGAGCAATTTCATAGCTGCACACCCGATATTGCTGGCTACAGTAGTTCCACACACTCTGAAGATACATGGCTCTCTATCACAGCTAGCAATGGTCATGCTTCAGAGGTCCATGCACACGTTCCAACAGGAATTAACTACTTACCACTATGCAGAGATTCTCATTGTCACGGTGCACCCCATCCCTCACAGGGATCCTCTTACTGCAGCTCAACTGCTACTGCTCCTCACACTGCCAATTTCAGCTGTTATCCCAATATCCAAGGACCCCTCCATGCTTGGGAACTACTGTGCATACATAGACATTCAATAGACACTCAGACGGACCTCTAATAACATCCCAATATCCATATGCCTCACTTGTTGTGACCTTTCCTCAGAGCAGCCACGCTGCCTAATGCAGTGAACCCCTCCCCTCACAATATAGGGACGTTTTTCAAGGGGGTTCTCATACAGGGGGAACCTCCTCCCTTAACTCAGCTCCTCCTAGCTACGCTGCAGTGACCCCTTCACAGTATGAGGGTGCTTTACACAGAGTCCTCTTTCACTTTACTCACACTCACCCCCTCCAAGGGTCTGTCTGTTATTCTATGCCTCTCTTCCAGACAAGTTCCTCCAGACATTCCAATCCAAAGACACTCCTCTCTTAGATCTCTTCTGATGGGGACTCTTACCCTCTTATCCATGTTCGGCTCACATACATCCATATCTCCAATCTCCACTGGTGCCTCTTCCTGGGGTGCCCCTGAGAAGGGGGGGGGGGGGTTCGCCCTGCTACTTATACCCCTCTGTTAATGTAGGGCTCTTCCCACCCTAAAGAGGGTTAATATTAGAGGTGCTCACTGACCCCCGTGTTTTTGTTTTGGTTTTGGATCTGGATTACTGTCGTGTTTTGGTTTTGGTTTTGCCAAACCGCCCTTGCGTGTTTTGGTTTTGGTTTTGTTTGGTTTTGTTTTGCAATTTGTTAAAAAAAAAATATTTTTTTGGTCTAAAATAACATAATTTAGGTATTATTTTGTACCTACATTATTATTAACCTCACTAACACCAATTTCCAGTCATTTCCATTCAATTTTCACCACCACCTAGGTCACAATATGATTTTCATATACTTTCAAAGAAAAATTGCTGCAGTTCTTGCCAGTGATAAGAAAAAGGCCACTGTCATGCCTGGGCATAAGACCAAAAATCCACATCTTAAGTGTGGAATTATTTTTACACCAACCTGACAACAGTTGTCTAGCCATTTGTAGCGTTTTTAAAGCCACACTCAGTAGAGGTAGGTCCCTTAACCATCTGGGATCCTCATCCTTATGCATCATTTTTCAGCGAGTTCTTGGAATGCTGTTGGGAAAATCAGAAACTTAGGTTAAAAAAAATAACAACAATCAGTCCAGCATCATCTACCTCCCTTCTCTCACATCCCAGCACCTGCAATCTACCCCCCAACACCTTCATCATCAATATCCCAGAACCAATAATTTACAGTTAAACAATCCTTTGCAAGAGGAAGCAAGTATGAAATCTGTCACCCAGTCGCAAAGCGGATCACAGACGCCATAAGGACTATGCTAGTATTAGACCAGCGTCCAATGTCCATTATTAATGCAGCTAGTTTTAGACAGTTACTTGAGGTCTTCTGTCCCTATTACCAAATTCCATCACAACACCATTTTACTAGAAAAGCTATTCCTCACCTCTACCAGAAAGTTCATAAAAATGTAATTATTGGGCGACAAAATGCCATTCTACCCACTGTACACTTTACCACAGATATGTCGGCAAGCGGAACTGGGCAAAGTAAAGATTATATGACTGTGACATTCCACTGGGTTGGTCATTCGCCTTCACCAGCAGGGACAGCAGCAGCATGTACCCAAGTACGTCACATTTTTCATAAGTAGGCTACTCTGTGTATCAGCAGCTTCACTAAGAGGCATACAGCTGACAATCTGTTCCAAAAACTAAGGGATGTCATTGAAAGATGGCTAAACCTGCTTGGACTCTCCTGAGGATATGTCATTTCTGATTACGACCCCAATATTGTTCAAGCATTACAGCAGGGTTGAATTCCATCACATTTCCTGTTTTGCACACACAATTAACTTGGTGTTACAGAACTTTTAAAAAATGACATGCAGGAGAAAAAATTGTGTCCGGAAAAATTTAGGGTCAATTTCTGTTTTCTGCAACAGCATGTAGGAGAATGCATCAGCTGCAAGAAGACTAGCATTTGCGGGGAATGTACTTTAGTCCAGCGAAGTAGTCACCTGTGAAGAGAGTGCAGACATGGTTAGCTTGAGTCAAGTGATTGCCTTAGTAATACATTTTGACAAGGAGCTACAGTAATTTACCATTTAAAATAAAACAAACTAAATATGCTAACTATATTTTAATTGTAGATTAAATACTTAATTTGCTTTGCAAGGATCCAAGAGCTATCAACATCTTGTTTGGACGTCTTCTCCTTCAGTTTCTCTGGCACTTGCTTTCCCAAGACACCCAGTGGTGATACAGATGATTCCGCACAACATTTTGATATTTGCTCTGCTGTAAAAGAATTGCCCAAAAATCGTGACAGCTCTGCCCTAAAATTAACTACTAATTCCATTATCGGCAATTACATCATAGTACACAGATTTCTATGATGGTGGGATGAATTTGTATTGTTTGAGGAAGATTATCACTAAACCCTGCCACCTCTCCTGTTTCTGAGTGAGCTATGGTACATTAAAATGTAAGTGCAGATTTAGACCAAGACTGTCAGCCCTATTATTTCTATTTCAGCAATTACAATTAGCAATGGAGCAATGTAGCTCTTCTCTTTGGGTGTTACCTATATAATGCAGTAGAATTTGCCTGCAAGTTCTACAGACAAGCCTGCTTGTCTTCCTCTTCATCAATGACTCTTAGCAATTGAACACTCGTCTTTGGGTGTATATTACACCCAAATCTTATTAGTGCAAATTAGGAAAAATACAGTTTAATCCCTGCTAGGCCCTCCACCATTCTTTGCATGTTAATAGTAGGATTGGTTGGAGTTATGGGCAAGGTCACACATTTTTTTGTTGAATCATTCAAACCAGCCCAGATGTCAAACTGTTGTGGTCTGCCACCTGTGTCATCCCTGCTTGTGTTTTGAAAGTGCAAATTGGTGCTAGAACCTCACGTGCCAGAACTGCTGCCACTGGTGCCACACTGCTGCATCTGGTGCAGGACTTACACAATCAACCGCATCCTCATCAGCGCCCTCGTCGGCTACCCGCATCCTCATCAGCGCCCTCGTCGGCTACCCAAATCTCCCCCTCATCCTCTTCTAATTCCAAAGTGTCATCCTCACTTGGTGTATCACCGGCTACACTCGGGCTGTTCAGGCACACATCAGCAGAACTGCTGAAAGGGCCCTTCTTTATGGGTACATTATCAGAATGCTCACGATTAGACATACCACTGGTGGATGGACTCTCCACAGGAATTGGTGTCATTTCTGATTCTGAGCATACATTATCCTCTAATGCCTTACTGTTTTCTTGCAGCTCGGCTTTGACGCGTAACAGTAGTTGTGCACCACTTTTAGACTCCAAATTACTTGGTCTTGCTTGGTCACGAGTGACCGTACAAGAAGAAGGCTCAGTAACATTTTTTGATCTGCCACTAATAGAGAAAGGCGAAGGCCTCATTCTTTCTTTGCCACTGCGTGTGAAGAATGGCATGTTGGCAATTTTTTTTTTATCGGCACTTAACTTTTCCTCAGTTACACTTCTTTTTCGCTTCAACATGGTACCTTTTTTTGGGGTGTGTGTTTTTTTACCCGATTTCAAAATACTATGTACTTATACATAGGCTTTATCAGATGACGTACTGGGAACACTACCATCAGGACTGGTGCCAGCACCTGCTTGCTGATTCTGCTCATATGTGGACTGCTTTGAATCCATTTTAATGAGCCCAAACCACTTCTAGTGCAAAATATTGTATTAGATAGATACTGCTGACAAATATGAATTTTTTTGACAGCCAGAAAAATTAGTGTAAAACACTGGGGAATATTGGACACCCAAAATCACTTGTAGTGCAAAATATTGTCTTATATAGATACTGCTGACAAATATGACTTTTTTTGACAGCCAGAAAAATTAGTGTAAAACACTGGGGAATATTGGACAACCCAAATCACTTGTAGTGCAAAATATTGTTTTATATAGATACTGCTGACAAATATGACTTTTTTTTACAGCCAGAAAAATTAGTGTTAAACACTGGGGAATATGGGAGACCCCAAAGTACTTGTAGTGCAAACAAATTGAAAAAGAAGCCTTCTCTATCCTACTGCCTTGCTGCTCTAACAATTGCAAATAGAATTTAATTTAATAATAGAATTGAATAGATTCGAAATGAAAGAATAATAGAAAGAATAAGGTGTACAATTATTGCTCTGTCCCTGCACTAATACAGCCTTTGACCTAACCCTGCTTTCTCCCTCTGTCAAATGGCGATGGATTGCTGTGGAGGCAGGTATTTATGCTTTTCAAATCCCGCGAGAACCGAGCTCAGAAATGCGAATACGTCACGATGACGTTTTGCCTCGATTTCGATTCCGAATGGGCGAGAGAATACAGAGCCTGCTCGGCTCGGCTTGGTACTCGGATAGGCGAAATTCGGATGGATTCGGATCTCGGGGAACCGAGCCCGCCCATCTCTAGTTAATATGATGCTCTTGGAAACTTGCACCAGGTCTTTGGGAAGCTGACATGCTTCTCCAAGCCCTAACAGTACTAAACTTGCGTGCGAACGCCCCCGAACCGCTTCTCCAAATTCTAATAGCTGCAAGTATAAGATATGTAGTGCAGCTAATTTTATGCATGCCCTGTTTTTATATGGCAGAAATGGACTTATGTCCATCTCTAAATCAGAACCAGAACATATAAAAGCAATAATAAATAATAATGATAATGTACTTGCATGATAAAAAGTAAAGTTAATTTAAATAGGATAAATCTTGAAGAATTAAAAAGCTTTCTCTTTATACAGCACAGATAACAAAGTCAATATAAAGCAGTTGATTGTAATTTGTAAAGCTTTAAATGGAATATGAGCATTGAACAATTTGTTTTGCTGTTATTGGTATGGAGCAGACAGGGAGGGAATAAGTGCACAGGGAGATGTTGAACAATGTGGAGAGATCCCGTGCACCTGAAACAATGTAAAACACAGCAGATGGGAAGAACGGAACAGATGGCTTTATACTGGGTGTACCAGACACACTGTAGAGGAGAAAGGTCTGCACAGCCACATGCTACATTCACATAGTTGTCAACATCGTCGGAACTTAGAGCACTGCAAATCGCATTATGTCAAGGTTACTGAATTTCATTACAAGTTTTTTAATTTCCTTCAATAAATATTAGTTTACAAATAATAGTATACGATTAAGAATAGTTGGTAAAAAAAATTGCATCTGACATTATTGTGTCATTGGTCAATGTTTACAAATAGGAATATTTCCATTGACAAATATTTACAAACTGGGACTGTTCATGGAAATTAGGGATTGACAAATATGCATTCATACTTGAGTCTGCTTTTGCCTTCTTGCAGTCAGTAGTGTATCTCTAGCAGGTGCAGGGTTTGCAGTGTATATGGGATAATAAGATAAGGGCTACTCTGTGCTGCCCACCCTGCACCCAGAACAGTGACACCCAGAACAGTGACAACAAAGACTCTGGGGTACCAAATAGTGCAATAGATGACACACTTTTACACGCTTTCAGGCTTGTCAGTTTCTTAACCCAACTGACAAGCCTGAAAGCATGTAAAAGTGTGTCATCTTCTTCAACGTTTCCATTCCTGTTATTAGTTACGAGAAATGTGGCTGGGTTTATACTAGTGCTACTTGTTGTAAAGATATTGCACTATTTGGTTCTCTCTCCTTTCCACATGAGTATACAAGACTTGAGTGGATCTATATGATGGCAGTGAAGTAACCCAGGCTTCTTGTATTGATGAGCACGCTTTCAAGTATATATTTGGTACGCAAATGCACACACCTTGGTTTCTGGAGCTTTTATCCCTAAAATGCCACAGCATATATATGTATACGTGTATATATATATATATATATATATATATATATATATATATATATATAAAATATAAATGCCTAGTGGCGTGTGTTAGTCTGTCTGTGTGTGGAAAAAATAAAACCAAGCTGCAGCGCCACCTGCTGGGCGGAGTTATACACTGACCTACTAAATTCTTAGTGTGTGTGGGAAAAAAATTCAGAAAGGGCTGAATTTTGGTATACTAACATGTTTTTAATTTGTTAATTTAATTTGTTAATTGTTTAAAGTGTTTATAAAGAATTAAAAAAAATATATATATATATTTTTTGAAGGAGAAGTGACAGTTGGGAGTGGTTGGTGGTTGCCGGGGGTGACAGTGGGGAGTGGTTGGTGGTTGCCAGGGGTGACAGAGTGAGAGGAGTGTGATACTCAGGACCGCTGAGAGAGATCCCTGTGTCTGGATAGACATGGCGATGAAAATGAAGGATGAGGTGATGGAGAAGAATGATGAGGTGGTGACATGTGGACAAAACCACGTTAAAAAAGGGCGCTTAAGTCGGGAAGTAACGCTCTTCCCCTTAGGAGGCCTGGGCTATGGCCCAAATGCATGACAAGAACCTTTTTAACACCTTAAGTAGCTTGATTTAACTAGAATGCATGAGTATCATGCACGGGTTACCTTATATATATATATATATATATATATATATATATATATATATATTTGTGTGGAGTTTAAACAGAGAAGTGACAAGAACCTTTTTAACACCTTAAGTAGCTTGATTTGACTAGAATGCATGAGTATCATGCACGGGTTAACTTATATATATATATATATATATATATATATATATATATATATATATATATTTGTGTGGAGTTTAAACAGAGAAGCTCCAGGAATTCAGAACTGCCATAAGTCACCCACAGTAAACTGGGTTTGATAGATTGAGACAAATAGCAACTGAACAGCTCCTCTTTCCCAGGGACACTATCACTAGATGTAAATAGAAGCTGTGACAGGTTGATAAGTGCTCATTTCTGTATCCTGCCAGCTGTTTATCAAATATGGCTATTCTTTGGGGGAAATGAGGAGAAGTCAAAAAAAGGACTGGTGGAGGCTAGTGGGTGGCTGCTGTGAGTTGTGCTGTGTTAATGCTGCCTTGGATCATGGAGGATCTACCTTCAAGTAGCCAGGGAGTGCTGTTGCTGGACTATTGCCTTGAGGGATGTTTGCAGGTAAAGTTCCAGCTTTAAAATCCAGCCCAGAAGTAAGCATCTTTGGGGTTAAGGAAAAGACCAGCTGACACTTTGCATTAGATGGATGTCAGCAGGACTCATATGAAGACAGATAAGTTTATGGCTTATTTTGCCTTGCTATGTTCACGTTATTTCAGTGAAACAAGTGAGACATTAAGCTGTGTTATTAAAACCTCTGAGATTTTATGGCGCTGTCTGAAGGAAGAGTTTATTCCAGCCAAATCTGCAGTATTTAAAGGTTATGTCCAAGCTGTGACAAAGTGCTAGGCAAAGCAGAGAGAAATCTTTTGTCACAAGAGTTTGTCTATATTGCATCAGAAGTTTGACCCTATTGTTAAACTGCCTAAAATGGTTGCTTCAGAGAGAATTGCAAGTTGTTTAATTCTACAGTTGCTGGGAGATATCTGCTTATTCCATTACATAAAGTACTATGTGAAGATTGTATTCCTTACATGGAAAATGTATATTGTGCAGAATTACTGTTTCTTACACCGAGCTCAGGAGTCACATATGCATCAAGTTGATTACTGATTTCATCCTTTACAAGTTTGTAAGCTTCATGTGGTCAGCTGAAACTTTGCTTTAACCTGCGGATTACAATTTACCCCGGGGATTCTGTATATTGTAAAGTGACCCTAGTCTACAGTCATTTATTCTAATTCATCTAACCTGATCAAGTTAGATTAACCCATGTTGCATCTCTACTGATTTGTGTGTGATAAGTGTATAATTGAACTAAAAGTTTATTGTGATTCATTTGTCTAGATAATCTGCTGTAGCAGCAGTTTGTGTAATTGTCTAATTAACCAGCAACCGGTTGTCTTTCAAAAGTATTTATAAAGTAAAACCCATTTCACTGAAGCACTAGTTCCTCACTTCCCAGAGATATATTTATTCAGTGAGCTATGTGTTGTACTGATTTATGTTTGCACATTGCTGATATTGTTGAAACAAGATTCTTAAATTATTATTTTGTGACATATTGAATAGCATTGCATATTGAAGGTCTTGTGGTATTATTTCCCTACACTACTGCTGCTTATCTGCAGCTATGATAAAACCTTATGCCACAAGCAAAGAGAATAAACCCACAAGTTTATGCTGTCTGCGCCCTGAGTCCTTTGTTGCATTACAACTCTACTGGTGGGACCTCTGCCTATCTACTATACCACTGGCCCTGTAGAATCCTTCCCTACACTAATTCTGGGGTGCCAACCATATGCCTCATTATACATAGCTTCAAAATATGCTAGAATTTGTGAAATTATCCAGGCTGGTAATTAACTGGGACAAATCAACTTTTTTACCAGTAGATACAGAAATAAATACTAATTCTGTCAATTTTAATGGAAAATTAATTGAAGCACCTGGGCATAAATATAGGATTAAATCAATTCAACTACTGTATTTAAAATTAAATTGCTTTCCTGTTATATAATGTATTAAACCAAAAGTAACTATATGACCAACATTTTCACTTTTCATTACGGCGAGCTTAAAAAAGATATTCGTATTACCAAACATAAATTATATTTTCCCTCACATCCCAATATATTTTCAACTCTCAATGTAAAAACAATTTATCAAATGCATTACTCACTTAAAGCCATTAGTATACAATGCTTTTCTGCATTTTCCCAAAAGTCACATTCTTATGATTTTGAAATAAAGGCTGATTGACAATAGCTAAAAGAGAAAATAAGATACAGTGTTACTAACTAGGAGCATACGAAAACAACAGCGAGGCAGCAAATAGATCTGAATAACAACAAATTGGAGAATATTAGATACAAAATCTATTATACTCTGTTGTGACAAATGGGAATCATACAATTACAGCAGTCTAAGATGTAGGTATAGTTGGCTCAGTGTACGTACCATTTGAATTGACTAACGAGAGTGTGAAAACAAGAAAGTGCCTTATTCAATTAATCTGAACACTGTCTTTACATATTTATGTATTAAGAATAAGTAGGTGAATAATAGAACTATATTGGTATGAAATGACAATGCCACTTATTGTGCATTAATAGGAAGAGGGAAAGATATATATTTTTTCTGTTTTCTCTATATTTATTAAATAAATTAGCAACAAATTAACCCACGTCCTGTATTAATTGGGGATTTTACAAGTTGTATTCCCAGACATAAGGTTTGGGTTACGGTATGGGACCTGCAAATGAACAGGATGCGTGACGCACACACAGGATAGGAACCGTTTTGTTATTATACATTTTAATATTTCACTGGTTTCAACCTTATATTAAGAGAAAATAGGTTCTTGGTATTTTAATGGTAATAAATAAAGCTTATGGGCCTCATCTAGAGTTGACAGGAAAGACTAAAGAAAGAAAAAAAAAATTCTCCTGGACAAACCATTATACTTTCTGCCATTTTTGAGTGGAGGTCCAAGTTTTAAGTGCGTGAGGCATGGCAGCATGAATTGTGACCCGCCATCACACACCCGACCCCTCCACAATGATGCAATTTGCAGCAAATCACGTCATCAAGGCCCCGCCCGCTTCCCTAGTGAAGATGCGGAAGAGTGCCCTCTGTGCTCGAAGTCTGGGAGAGCCCCCTGAAATTCAGGAGTCTCCCACATGTTCCAGAAGACTATGCAAACCATGTTTCTATACAAATGTATTTATTCATTTATTTTTTGCATACATGGAAAATATTGTCTGCTTTTGCTTGTAGTCTATATATGCTGTCAGCTTTGCTTTAACCAGGGACAGATTAACAATGGTCCTCAAGGGGCTAAAGCCCCAGGCGTCTCCATAGAAATAGGCCCAGGCCAGCTAGGAGGAAAAAAAATAATTATTTTTTTTCCTGCTGGCTGGCCTGGGCCTAGTACTGTTGCTGTAGCACATCCACTTCAAGGTTGGATGTGCTGTGCATTCAGCAATGCTTTTCTACATACCATGCATGCAGAGACAGAACTAGCAAAGCTGTGGGCCCCAGGTGCAGGGAGGTGGGGAGGAGGGAACCTGGGACCCCTAACACTCTGCATCTGCCATGCAGCGGGCCCCATTATCTCCATGGGCCCCACCAATGGTAGTTCTGCCATTGCAACTATGGTTAATGGAGTTACTGTCGCCTACCTGTCAGCTAGAACCAGACTGGCCATTCTCTTCTGACATCTCTCATTAACAAGGTGTTTCCACCCACAGAACTGTCGCTAACTGGATGTCTTTGATTTTGAGTACTGTTCTCTGTAAACTCTAGAGACTGTTGTGGGTAAAAATCCCAAGAGATCAACAGTTTTTAAGGTACTGAAACAACCCATATGGCACCAACAATCATTCCACAGTGAAAGTTACTTAGTTCACATTTCTTCTGTATTCTGGTGTTTGGTTTGAACAACAATTGCAATTTTTGACCATGTCTGCATGCTTTTATAAATTAAGTTTCTGCCACATGAATGGCTGATTAGTTATTTGCATTAACTAGTCTGCCAACGAGTCCTCAGTCCACCCTTATAAACCAAGAGAGAGCTATAAACATTTCATAGATCACATGCGACGGTTCATAATTATGGAAATTGCACCCAATAAGTGTCTGCTTTGTAGATTATAAATTTTCACGTCATTTATTTTACTTTTATTTTTATATTTATTTTTAGGTTTATTTAATATATTTTCATTGTCATTATCATCATATTTATTGCTCACACATCCTTCTATATTTATATGTTCTCTAAAACATTTATTTAAACTGATTGACAACTCAGTATCAACATTTCCGGTTAGCCAGATTTGCGCTTCTTACTTGTTTTTATATATTGAATCTATACACATATATATTAAAGAAGCTACAGCATTATCATATTCAGGGAGCGCTTACCATCCCCATTAGACAAAATGGGCCTGATTCATTAAGGAAAGTAAAGCAAAATAAAATAAGTAACTGTGCACCTTGGCAAAACCATGTTGCCTATTTTTTCATGTAGGACACAAATACTTGATAGATTTATTTTAACACAGAGATGTAAAGTTGATCTAGGACATGCTCTACCTCAACTATAAATCTGTCCCCACATTTTAAATTTACCTCCCCCTCCAATGCAACATGGTTTTGCCAAGGTGAAAAGTTACTATTTTTTTTTTGCTTTACTTGCCTTAATGACTCAAGCCCAAGGTGTTCAAGTATGATTAATAAAGTGTACAGTGAACGTTTATATATATATATATATATATATATATATATATATATATATATATATATATATATATATATATATATATATAATAGGATCAATATAGATAGATACAATAGACACTGTATTTATATATATTTATACATAGATTCAAGTTTTATTTATTTATTTATCTTAAGTTTTCAGCCCTCTGTACTTTGTTCAATATTAAAATCCTGAAATGCATTTTCATGTACGTTTCTGTTAAAGCACTTTTCAAATAAAAATTAGAGATGCTTACTGACCCCCGTGAACTGGTTTTGGTTTTGGTTGTGGATCTGGATTAGCTTCGTTTTGGTTTTGGCAAAACCGACCTCGTGTGTTTTGGTTTTGGTTTTGGATCTGTATTTTTTTAGAAAAATAGCTAAAATATGCTAAAATCACATAATTTTGCTTGTTTTTTGTTCCTACATTACTATTAACCTCAATAACACTAATTTCAAGTCATTTGCAGTCAATTTTGACCACCTCACATGTCACAATATTATTTTCATTAGAGATGGTCACTGACCCCCGTGTTTTGGTTTTGGATTCGGTTTTGGATCTGGATTACCGTCGTGTTTTGGTTTTGGTTTTGGTTTTGCAAAACCGCCATTGCGTGTTTTGGTTTTGGTTTTGGTTTTGTTTGGTTTTGTTTTGCTATTTTGTTGGAAAATACATGTTTTTGTGCCTAAAATAACCCAATTTAGTGCTCCAACTGTTTTAGAGATAAGTAATCTAATTGTTGAGGTAATAAATCATCCAAAAAAACTGTTTAATTCTTCATTGGTAGGCCTTCATTTATTCTACACACAAAACAGATTGTCTTCCTCTCCATCTATGCATATTGGCAATGCAGCCATCGTCTTTGGATGTATATTACACCCTACACTTATAGTTAAATATGTAAAGAAATGGAAAAAGACAGTTTGCTTTCTGTCTCTATAGGCCCCCCTCCACTTTTTTAAAAAAACAAAAAATTCAGCCATTATAGACTGTACAATATTAATTGACAAGGAGAAAGCCAGTTTGGTTTCTGTCTCTCTAGGCCCCCCTCCACTTGTATAAAATACCAAAAAATCCAGCCGTTTAGACTGTACAATATTAATTGACATGGAGAAAGTCAGTTTGGTTTCTGTCTCTCTAGGCCCCCCTCCACTTGTATAAAATACTAAGAAATTCAGCCGTTATATACTGTACAATATAAATTGAAATGGACAAAGGCAGTTTGGTATCTGTCTGCATCAAATCCTCTCTCCACTAGGAGTAAAATAGAAAACTATTCAGCCGTTATATAAGCTAGAATATAAATAGAAATTGAGAAAGGCAATTTGGTATCTGTCTGCATCATAATTATCAACATCATCATTAGCGCCCTCGTCGCCTACACAAATCTCCCCCTCATCCTCTTCTAATTCCAAAGTGGCATCCTCAATTTGGGTATCACCGGCTACACTCGGGCTATTAAGGCACACATCAGCAGAATGCTCACGATTAGACATGCCACTGTTGGATGGACTCTCCACAGGGATTGTTGTCATTTGTGAATCAGAGCAAATATTCTCCTGTAATGCCTCACTGTTATCTTGCAGCTCGGCTTTGACGCGTAACAGTAGTTGTGCACCAATTGTAGGCTGGGTAACTTTTTGGGATCTGCCACTAATAGCCAAAGGTGAAGGCCTCATTCTCTCTTTGCCACTGCGTGTGTAGAATGGCATGCTTGCAATTTTTTTTTTATCGTCACTTAACTTTTGCTCAGTTACACTTCTTTTTCGCTTCAATACAGTAAATTTTATTTTTGGTTTTTGTTTTTTGCACTAATTTGAAAACACTCTGTTGTTTGACATCACCTTGGCCAGATGACGTACTGGGAACACTAACATCAGGACTGGTGACAGAACCTGGTTGCTCATTCAGATCATATGTGGACTGCTTTGAATCCATTCTGAGCGCAAACCACTGGGGAGTGCTAAAAATTATTTGGTAGATACTGCTGACAGATATGACTTTTGATAGCCAGAAATAACAATGCACAATTAGGGAGGACACCCCAAAAGCACTGAGGAGTGCTAAAAATTATTTAGTAGATACTGCTGACAGTTATGACTTTTGACAGCCAGAAATAACAATGCACAATTAGGGAGGACACCCCAAAAGCACTGAGGAGTGCTAAAAATTATTTAGTAGATACTGCTGACAGTTATGACTTTTGACAGCCAGAAATATTAATGCACAATTAGGGAGGACACCCCAAAAGCACTGAGGAGTGCTAAAAATTATTTAGTAGATACTGCTGACAGATATGACTTTTGACGGCCAGAAATATTAATGCACAATTAGGGAGGACACCCCAAAAGCACTGAGGAGTGCTAAAAATTATTTAGTAGATACTGCTGACAGTTATGACTTTTGACAGCCAGAAATAACAATGCACAATTAGGGAGGACACCCCAAAAGCACTGAGGAGTGCTAAAAATTATTTAGTAGATACTGCTGACAGATATGACTTTTGACAGCCAGAAATATTAATGCACAATTAGGGAGGACACCCCAAAAGCACTGAGGAGTTCTAAAAATTTTTTAGTAGATACTGCTGACAGTTATGACTTTTGACGGCCAGAAATATTAATGCACAATTAGGGAGGACACCCCAAAAGCACTGAGGAGTGCTAAAAATTATTTAGTAGATACTGCTGACAGATATGACTTTTGACGGCCAGAAATATTAATGCACAATTAGGGAGGACACCCCAAAAGCACTGAGGAGTGCTAAAAATTATTTAGTAGATACTGCTGACAGATATGACTTTTGACAGCCAGAAATATCAATGTACAATTAGCGCTGGGGAGTGCCAAATATTAAGAAAAAATAATAAACCTCTATCGTCCTCTCTGCACTAGCGATTTTGGTAAGAGCAATTGCAAGAACAATATTGTATTCTCTGTCCCTGCTCTAATCAGCCTATGACTACACTCTGCTCTCTCCCTCTGTCAAACGGCGATGGATAGCTGTGGAGGCGTGTATTTATAAAGTTGAAGTATCGCGAGAACCGAGCCCCGAGATCCGACGATGTCACGATGACGTTCGGCCTCGATTTGGATTCGGAACGGGCGGGAGAGTACCGAGCTGCTCAGCTCGGTACTCGGATACCCAAAGTTCGGGTGGGTTCGGTTCTCGGAGAACTGGACCCGCCCATCTCTAATTTTCATACACTTTCAAACATAGACTGCAGCAGTTCTAGTGATAAGAAGACCATTGTAATGCCTGGGCATAAGACCAAAAAATCCACCTCTTATGTGTGGAATTATTTTTACCCAAATCCTGACAACAGTTGTCTAGCCATTTGTAGTGTTTGTAAAACTACAGTCAGTAGAGGTAGGGACTTCAACCATCTAGGATCTTCATCCATGTTACGGCATTTGAAGCGAGTTCATGGAAAGCTCTTAGGAAAATCAGAAACTAAAAAAATAACAACAAGCAGTCCAGCATCAATTACCTCCCTTCTCTCAGCTAGATCCCAGCACCTGCAATCTACACCCCCAACACCTTCATCATAAATATCCTCACAAGTAATCGAAGTTAGTCCTGCATCCAAGTTACTAATGGGAGATGACTCCACCCCTAACCAGGACTCCTCAGAAGAATCCTTGTGCATTAGGCCCACTGCTGCTGCTCCTACTGCTGGGGGTGGATCTTCAACCCAGAAACAGACCAAGCAGAAAACTACTAGTAGTTTACAACAAATGACTGTTAAACAATCCTTAGCAAGATCTGCGTCCAATATCCACTATTAATGCAGCTGGTGTTAGACAATTACTTGAGGTCTTGTGTCTCCGTTACCAAATTCCATCACAACATCATTTTACTAGAAAAGCTATTCCTCACCTCTACCAGAAGGTTCATTAAAATGTAAATACCCGCTGTACACTTAACCACAGATATGTTTTCAAGAGGAACTGGGCAAACTAAAGATTATATGACTGTGACAGCCCACTGGGTTGGTGATTCGCTTTCACCAGCAGGAACAGCAGCAACATGTACCCAAGTACATCACATTTTTCTGAGGCTACTCTGTGTATCATATGCTTCATTAAGAGGCATATTATTATTATTATTATTATTATTATTGTAGATTTGTAAGGCACCACAGTGCTCCACAGCGCCGTACAGTAGGGAAGACAAGGACATACATAAAACAAGACATACGTAAAACAAACACAGACAAGGCAGACAAAATGAATGGAGACATGAAAACAAAGAGTATGGAGGACATGGCTTATCCTCCTTGGACTCTCCTGAGGATATGTGATTTCTGATAACGCCACCAATATTGTTAGAGCATTACAGTGGGGGGAATTCACATTTCCTGTTTTACTCACACAATCAACTTGGTGGTACAGAATTTTTTAAAAAATGACAATGACATGCAGGAGATGCTGTCTGTGTCCCAAAATATTTAGGGTCATTTTCGGGATTGTGCAACAGCACGTAGGAGACTGCAGCAGCTGCAAGAAGAATAAATTTGAGGGGGAATGTACTTTAGTCCAGCGAAGTAGTCACCTGTGAAGAGAGTGCAGACACTGTTAGCTTGGTCAAGTTATTCCCCTTTTAGGATAACCCCACCCTTTCAAGCACCTGCTATAGCCTATAAATTGATTGCGCAGCTTCCACTTCTGTATTTGTCTGAGAGGCATGTTGGTGTCAGTAGCTGAGAGGGGGTACTGGCACTGAATTGCTGTTTGGAGGCTTCTGGGCTACCTCTTTGGTAAGTTAACTCTCAATTTAAAAAACATATGTATGGCCCAAATATATGGGACTCTCATTGTTTAGAGTTAGGACCATCCTATTAGCAAAAGCATCTTGGTGTGGCGGGTGTCTTTAACATACATTTGCAAATTTGTGCAACTAAGACTTTTGCATTTTTATCTACAGTAGAAATGGCAGGTCTTTTGCTGGCTATAGCAGTGTGCTGGGGAAAATTTTGTGTACTTAAAAAAACGGGACTGCTCAGTAATTATTTAGAGCTGTCTTTTTTTGTAGGAGGGCGGCCTAGCTCTTTTCACATGTTAGGTATGGCCCCAAGGATGCAAGCCACGCCCCCAATTGTATGGCCACACCTTCTTTGGCAGAGTGCCGTCGCTGCATGGGGCACTTAGCTTCAATTCTGCTCAATTTTGCTATGGGATATATGGTATGCTACAAAAAAATCCAATAGATTGTAAACTTGCGAGCAGGGCCTTCTCACCTCTTTGTCTGTTTTACCCAGTTTGTTTATTAGTTTACTATGTTTGTCCCCAATTTTAAAGCACTACGGAATATGTTGGCGCTATATAAATAAATGATGATGATGATAGTGCTATGAATTGTTTCATGGAGGGGGCCCCAAACCAGTATCTTGCCTAGGTCTAAATCCGGCTCTGCCTCTTTGTGTGTAAGCTATATAACACCGTACAATTTGACTACAAATTCAGAAGAAAAGACTGCCAGCCCAAGTATTTGTATTTCAACAATGAGTCTTGGCAATGGAGCACTCCTCTTTGTGTGTAACCTATATTACACCGTACACTTTGACTGCAAATTCGGAAGACAAGCCTGCTAGCCCTAGTATTTGTATTTCAGCAATGACAATTAGCAATTTTGCAATGGAGCTCTCTTCTTTGTGTGTCACCTATATAACACAGTAGAATGTGACTGCAGAATTACACCAAGCCTGCCAGCACTAGTATTTGTATTTCAGCAATGACAATTAGCAATGGAGCAATGGAGCTCGCCTCTTTGTGTGTTACCTATATGACACAGTAGAACGTGACTGCAGAATTACACCAAGCCTGCCAGCACTAGTATTTGTATTTTTCAGCAATGAGAATTAGCATTGGAGCAATGGAGTTCTCCTCTTTGTGTGTTACCTATATAACACAGTAGAATGTGACTGCCGAATTACACCAAACCTGCCACCACTAGTATTTGTATTTCAGCAATGACAATTAGCAATGGAGCTCTCCTGAATGTCACTGAAGACTTTGTTGAACACTGCTACCCCCTCCTCTTTCAATTATATCTATGTTGCTGCTCAACTGCTCTGTGCTACCCTTTCTGGGTCCCTCTGTGAAATGGCGCTAGATCGCCGTGGAGGGCGATACTTATAGATTTCATAACTCGCGAGAGCCGAGATCGGACGTTGTAACGATGATGTTTTGCCTCGTTTTTGATTCCGAAAAAGCGCAAAAGTGCCAAGCCGACTCTCTAATAAAAATGATCAGCCATTTGTTTGTATTTTTGTCTTCAATGGTCAATAAAATAACATACCTTTACCTTTCAACTGTCCCCATTCCATCAGGGTAGTCCTGATTTTAGGGGACTATCCTGATCTGCTACGAGCTTGTCCCGGCATGAGGGGACACATGCTGTGTGAACCAGTTAGTGGTGCACTCTTTATATAAGGGAAGATTGGAGGGATATGTAGGTGGCTAGATGGAAATGCAAGCTATGCCCTCCATGGTGCTGATCACGACCACACACTACTGGCCACACCCACACACCACTGGCCACACCTCTGGTGGGACGGCACTTCTCACAATAGGCCCTTTATTATTTTCAGCCCCAGGCCTATGTGGCTCTTAATCTGGCACTGGTTTTAACACTACAATTTGGAGTTGAACTAGGACACCCCCCCCCCCTATCAACTCTACATCTGGCTGCACATTTTAAGTTTGCCCCCTCTCTATATAAAAAATTGCACCTCCCTTTATTTTTTACTTTGTTCCTAACTCTATATGAGACCCAATATGTTTTATGTTCTGGTGTGCATCATTAAATGATAACTACTATACTTGTTAGTGGTAATCTGTAGAGGGAGTATGGTTGGTAACATTTACATATTAGTTTAAATAAAAACTTGCTTCAAAATTCAATAAACTTTATCGAACTGAATATAATTCATGACAGTAAGGGGAATGACTAACTTTGCTGCTTTAACTGGAAGAAACTTGCGAGATACAGGCAGAAACTGATGTTCCTTTCTGAACTTGGATATTCTGCAGTTATGCATCTGATTCTGTGCCCAAGAGCAAAAACAAGATTTTAGTTAGCTTGATAATTTATTCCTGGTTTAGCGATTGTTTACAGAGTCTTTTAGGATACACACATTAAAAGTTAGCACATGCTGTTTGACCTATATTAGGATCTAAAAGTCATCTGGGGTAGCAATATGCATCTGGTGCTCAAATAGCCACATTTGCAAAAATAAAATGAATTGTACTGACAGTTTCATCACTGTGTGGTCAGGAATGCTCTTGACATTAGTAGTGTACGTGGTATATGGACCATAGTCCAGTGTGACTCTGAATTAAAACATTAAACCATAGTTGCCTACGAATTTCTGGGAGTTACTCCCGGGAGAGCAGGCAATTCTCCCTGATCCTGGGCGACTGTGTAAACGAAACGGAGGGGGAGGAGCCTAATGACACCATGGACCCACCCGCGTGGCCCCGCCCCCTGTTTTTTATTGGTTCAGAGTAGTGATGTCCTTTTTGGGGGGGGGGGGCGGGGCTAATTACACAATTCTTCGAGCCCCATCCCCACACACCCACCTGCACCCGGACCTCTCGGGAATCATCTTGCCCATGTTGGCAAGTATGCATTAAACATATTCACCAGAGTTATTAAAACACAATGCAGAAGATCTCCCATCAGAATTCAAGCTGCAATATGGTTTCTGCAGTCAATGCTTGTTGTACAGTAATCTTTCTCAAATAGCACAAACTTCTTAAATTGCACCAAGTATAATTCCTCAACGTTCTATAATAAAAACTTACAATATCAGCAAAATCAATAATAGTTTATTTAGAGGCAGTAACCGCTCGTATTGACAAGATTCTACAAAAACATTTCTGTTCTCCATTTTTAGTAGATGAATATTTCATACAAACATATAAGGACAAAACACAGTTCAGTTCTATGTTCTTTTAATGATAATTCCACCAGTCCATGACATGGTCACTTTTTCTAGTTATTACACTAAGGGACAGATCAGTGATTGGACAACTCAAGAAAACAAAGGGTCACACTGAGGAAGGAAGGAGCGCACACTGCACTCCCTCCTCCTCCGTTATGCAGTGTCACCTGCCTGCGTCACTTGAGCCCACGTAACATGGAAGTCAGCTACCTGGGATCTGCCTTATTCTCTGCTAAAGCAATGCATTAGATTGGTAGTAGCCGACTTGGGGGCCACAGGTGAAGGCTTAGTGGGCCACCTGTTGCCCACTACTAGGATAGATGTATCAAGCCTAAAAATAAAAAGTGAAAGTATTTCCCTAGGCAACCAATCAGATTCTAGCTATTATTTGCTAGAATGTACTAGATAAATTATAGCTATAATCTGACTGGCTACTATGGACAACATCTCCACTTTTTCTCATTAGAAGGTTTGATAAATCTACTCCTAAGTCAGGGATGATATACTTTAGTGTTCCTCATATGTTACAGGAGATAAAGGTCAGACAATGATTTGAAGATGTTGCCTTTAGCAACCAATCAGATTCTAGCTATCATTCTCTAGCAGGTACTTATGGGTCTTATAAGCTATAGATGCAAAACCATTATACAGTTTGCTGTATATATTATTTTTTTATTCAGTAACAGAAAGGTGTAAATTAACTCATGTGAATGGAAATGTTACATGGAAAGATCTGTAATAAATAGTGGGGGAGAACAAGCCTTCTACAATGCAGGCTACAAACATAGGGCTCCAGCCAGAAGCACCTGGTCTTTAGTACACCTAATGGGGTGTGCACCACAACGTGTTAAACAAAGCATATCTATAAGATACATATATATATATATTGTATGGAAGACAATCTAGGGCCAACAGCAGGTTCACTCTCTGCTCCTATACTCAGTGTAGCTGCAGGGGACAACTGAAGAGTGGATAAGCTAAGGAGAGAGGAAAACAGATGAGTCTGCCTATGGCGTTACCCAGTCTGGACTATGAGGCCCCTTTCACTAAGGTGGCATTACATGGTTACCAGGGTCTCCACATCTGCAATGAGCCCATCAAGGGGCAGTGTTTCTTAATTTGTGGCTCTGTCTCAGGGTCAGCCTTCATAGCCGGTGAGGTTGTCCTCCCAGTACCCTCCTCACAAATGAAGGGCAGCTCAGGCTTTGCATCCTTGGCCTTGGGGAGAGACTTCAGCAGGTGATTGAGAAGACGAGCACCAAGGGCTTGGTCCATCCAGTCACAGTTGAGAAGCAGATTGTGGAGCTCGTGCATACACTGAATGTATCCTGTGCTGAATCTTTGCTGGATGTCCACACTTTGGGAAGTCTCACCTTTGGAAGAACATTACACAGGGTCAATAAAAGTGTTTATTGCCTTAAATTGGGATATACCAACATAAATGATTGTAATGAACTTGACTGTTTATCTGATTAGGTATACAATAGTCTGGTTTATGTTTGCCCACTGGGTTTGTATTTATGAAAAGGTGAAGTTGACACCTAAAATCCATCATAATTTTTAGATGTTACTGCACCATGAGATAACATTTTTACAAATGTGTCCAAAGTTTGAAAGGAAAGGAAGCACACACATCAAAAAGACATGTACTTTGTAAATCCACAGTACATTGTTCAGTGCATCAGAAATGCAGCATGTAAACAAAAGTACAATGGAAGTTCTGCACTCAGAGTTTGACAGCAGTATGGCTATGGCCAGGAGAACACAACTCCTCATTCTATTTATTTACACTGAATGATCGTATCTCATCTTATCCTCTTTAGAGTGCAGCGAACTTCTGGCCAGAACATCTTTGCACTACAACGGTTGTGGTGTAACCTTGTCCTATCGTAGGAGGCTGCTTTCATGTTTTTACTTATATTAGTCTGGTTTATCAAGTATTTGAATAGCCACACTACATTCTGATTGACTTTCTGATAAAGATATTTCATTAATAAGTTTATTCGTCATGTAACAGGACACATAATAATACATTAGGTATCTTACCAAAATCAAATTAATTGAGAGATGAGTTAATCACTAATTTATTGACTGTCAACAAAAAAAACTTTGTACAACAAGCTGATGTACCCAGAAACAAAGGGATATCTTATATTGTTGTGATCAAGCTGTCCTCACATATGTTAAATATATTCAGCTCTCTCTGATGACAAGAAGAAAAAGGGCTACAAAATAGTTGCTACTAATATAACTGGACAATCACTCACCTGTAGATCTATTTCTCTGAATATTCTCCAGATGCCTCACTGTCATCTCTAGGATGTCCGCTTTCTCCAGCTTAGACTGCTAAAAAGAGAACAGAGCACAGCCGTTGGGGTTGCATCCCATGTATTGCAGTACGGGCCTCATTTATGAGGTACAAAATAGATGAAATAAAATCCTCTTTAACACACCTCTTAATATTGATAGTTTTGCAGTCAGGACAGAGAATGGCGCATGCACAAGAAGGGGCCATGCTCACACTTTAATGGGACGTGGTCATGTTGGGCGTGTCCAACGAACTATATTTTTAGATTTGGGAAGAGTTCTACTAAGCAGTGTGTTTAGTCAATGTTACAGGAGGGCTCATTCAGGTCACTAACGTGATGTAAAGGGCGAACCCATTAATAGGGTATTCAGAATAAGTGTATAATAAGCTCTTATATTAACCAGCATTGATAATTGAAATGGTTTTATTGACACTGCAAATCACCTTGTTACACAGTTTTGAATTAGCTGAAAATAATTATATTGAATATTATGTTTTCACAGCTCCTTTATAGTGTATAGTAAATGCAAAGAAAAAAGTTTCAAAGCAGAAATCTCTATTGCTGATTTACACGCACACTGACTTTTATATAAGATTTTTAGGTCAGCATCTAAATTTACAGTATAACTGTAATCTTCATTAATTCAACCCCAAGGAACACTTGTTCATCAGATCTGCCACAATAGTACATAAAATGAGTATATAAGCAGTGAGTCACGTGAAATAGAATAGTTCTCTGCTTCCCAAGATGTAGCAGCCAATCACGTTGCTGCAGCTCTGACAACATGGATGGGAGAGACTCCCACAGTTAGGGTCATTTATGTAGGCAGTGCAAAGCAAACATTCTGCTTATAGCTTCTAGATCTACGTGCTTCACTGTAAAGCAAGGAAGTATTCACATATGTGCATAAATTTGCCCAATGGACTCTCCAAGGAGGTTGAACTTCATTGGAGCACCTAAGTACCTAAGTAATGCTTACCTATCCTATATCCCATTTGCCCAATTACCTATCTTATATCCCATTTGCCCAATTACGTATCCTATATCCCATTTGCCCAATTACCTATCCTATATCCCTTTGCCCAATTACGTATCCTATATCCCATTTGCCCAATTACCTATCCTATATCCCTTTGCCCAATTACGTATCCTATATCCCATTTGCCTAATTACCTATCTTATATCCCATTTGCCCAATTACGTATCCTATATCCCATTTGCCTAATTACCTATCCTATATCCCATGTTCAAAATTACCTATCCTATATCCAATTTGCCTAATTACCTATCCTATATCCCATTTACCCAATTACTTGTCCTATATTCCATTTGCCCAATTACGTATCCTATATCCCATTTGTCTAATTACCTATCCTATATCTCATTTGCCCAATTACCTATCCTATATCCCATTTGCCCTCTTCAATGTCTACCATTACCTTAGTATGACCATTGCTCTACTTGCTTAGTTTGTGTTGTGGTTGCCTTGTTGGGTTTTACCAGTCTGACTGATTAAAGCTCAGGCAGTGTTTGATGGAAATCTTTCTCTGTCACTATGCATCACTGCAATTTATGTGATTCTTTACTTTTAAAAAAGTGGGTAAATGGTAGCTGTGGAGCTCCTCCTTTAATTTTTGGACCACCCAGAATTTCCAGTCCTGCCTCAACCCCACCACCAGGGCCGCCAAGAAAAATTTTGGGTTCCGTTATGACAGCAACATCTTGGGCCCCTTCCATAGTCACCGTAGGGGGTGAGGCCACACCAGGTTGGTGACTTCTTCTACTAACAGGCAGGACTGGGCCACAGTACTTTGTACCTGCTGCCAACCCTCTTTGTGCCCCACAAAACAAAAAGTTCACACCATCTTTTCCCCTGCTCTATGAAATATGGAATTTAACCTACAGTGTGGAATGGCAAATAAAATCAGATCTCGAATATGTGGACAGAATATCACATATGAAAATGGCCTGTTCCATCGTAAAGTTTGATTTGTGCAATATTTTGCAGAGGCTTCTCTAGTCATTATATAGTATAGTACTTACAGTCAGTGCTTAACTATGTGACTTACTGCCCAGCCCTGTTTCTCCATTTACACATGAGCCTTGATAACTTTCAACTAACCGTGTGCAGTGTGAGTGCAGTATCTGTACATACAACATAGAACACAGTCATACACAGCAAGTCACTTACATCAAGGTGAAACACCCTTATCACAGTTTCTTTTAGCTGCTCCAGGTAGGAGTTGATTCTCTCTCTTCTCTTGCGTTCAATCAGCGGCTTTCTGAGCTAGGTAGAGAAAGAAGAAAAATGTTCATGTAATAATGCTATAAGGTAGTAGATACATTTAATATTTATCAGGAAATCTGGACATTTAACTGCTTAAATTGAAGCAAGCCCTTTAGGAAAAGGTGTGCGCAGAAATGCCTGGGATGTCTTCATATTGAAGCATTTTTTCTGACATACGTGCTGTTTTTGCATTGCACAAGAAAGTGTCTTGCTCTATATATATATGTAACTTCTGAGCCTTATTTTTGTAGAGTAAAAGGCAGAGGTGCAGAATAATTTTTTTAGAGGTGTTGTGCTCCTGAATTGCGCAAGTGCACCTAGACGCACGCCAAAGTGCATGGATTTATGAGCAAGATGGCGGCACTTGCTGAGGAGGGGAAGTTTGCACTGGCTGATGGGAGGTGTTGTGCAGAACTAAAGCATTACAGGCAAAGTACCGATGCACTTAGTATTGTGGAGAAGTGTAAGACCAGAATGTTATTTTTCAGAGCTCGATTACTGAAAAGCAATAAAGGAGAGGAGAGAGCACATCTTTCCTATGGAAAAGGGTGTACAGCCACTTCTGCTCTGCAGGATGACTTGGCGGAGGTTGGGGCTCATCCTATACTTTTAATGGAACACATTTTGCCCTTCCAGTTACACTTTTATGGAATAGTGCGTTTGTAAACCTTCATACACACAAAAGTGCTACAGGTAATAAAGCCAGTCCCTATATCCCAACATTCTTATGATTAATTAATTTAAGTCAAAATGAAAACTGATATTTTTCATTTAATGTAAGGGCTGGTAGGAGTTTGGAATTTTGATGCGACTGGGTGATGTGCTGTGACAGCGATGCCTACTGGGGAGGGTTATATAAAGGCACCATGTGCAGACAGCACCTCACGCTGTCACTGGCCCATTCACATGGCCAGGGAGCATGAGGAGCACTGAATATATGTCTGTCTATCTATCTATCTATCTATCTATCTATCTATCTATCTATCTATCTATCTATATCAGAAACAGATTTTAGCACCTAAAATACTTGGAGCTGTTTGCACATTTACATTTTCTTGCCTAATAATTAGCAGTGCATGTTTTCCATATCTTCTTACTGGAGCACAGGTGTGTTCATTCCTGACAGACACAATGTAAAGGATCCACAGGAGGTATGTCACTTGTGACCTGGAAAACATGCACTGTTAGGGCTCCCCGAGGACTGTATTTGGGAAGCCATAATCTAATGTATACAAGAGATGGAAATAAACTAAGAGATGGATGGTGTCACTGTGCTCACATATACACCTGTTGAAGTTTGACACCATTGTTTACAGCAAATAATCAATACTAGATGCAGCCCTGTCACTGATTGCATGGGTAAAAAGCATGGTTTGCCAAAGACTGCCATTATGTTTAACTTAAACATATTACTACAAGAGCGTAACATAGTTTGCTACAGATCATACTTGTGCAGCCAACTCTTAGCTTAGCAATGAGTTAACACAAGACAGTTCCAAGTACTGCCCACATTGCATACACTGCATGTTGTGATTCTGAAATACCCGGCTCAGCTCCATGTGTATGTACTAGTCCAGTTGGTAATTTAGCAGTGCCAGGTTGAGTTTGACATGTGCGAAGCTTTGCCAGAGCTGTATGTGTGTGAAGTGTGTCAAGTGGTGTGTAAGGTAATATATAATCTGATCAATGTTCCGTATGAGACGGTGCCATGTCAGGTGATAACCTGTCACAGAGGGCAGCTCTTACCTTTCTTTCTTGTTTCCCACTGGTTAGTTTCAAGGGGTCCTTAGGTGCTGTAGACATTGTAACCTGCTAATACTATCCAGCTTCCTCAAATGATACCAGTATGATCCCTTGCTTAGAAATGCCTCACCACAGGATGTTACTAAATCTCACTGCTTCTCTAACTCTCTGTCACTAACCTCTCACTCCCTGTGTTTCTGTTCTTATTCTGTCCCTTCAACAGTTTCCCGCTCTAGCATTATATACAGGCCCCCATTAGCATGTGAATAGCTCTCTCTTTTCCCCTCTCTATTCAAGGATCCCAGGCACAGATGTCCGGATCAGGGTCTTTTGTTATCATCACGCCATCCCCCAAAACACCCGTGTCACAATGTAACCTCCTCACTCACAGGAATGCAGTTCAAGTTCTATGTACAAAATGAGCAATTGATAATCGTTAATAAGTTTCCAGGCTCAATATATTTATAACAGTAAACATTTCCTCCACACTCACAACTTACTGCATGGCTGAGCAAGAAATTATATGAAGCTGGCCCCACTCCAAACTTCCCAACTGTCCCAATTAGGACAGGAGAGTCCAGAGGGGCTGTGTACAACAGTCCCACTTGGGGACATGTTTGTACCGTGGGTGGGAATGACGGGAGGTCCCTTCCATTCACAGCTGCTCTGCATAGCAGCACAGATGTGATCGGGTTCCGCACACCTGCTCGAGTGCAGGCTGCAGTGTTTGGAGGAGAAGGCAGGTTCCTAATGGGCAGCCAAGTGCTTCACTGCGCTAGGCAGTCTTCTGGAAAAGTGACCACACCCCCATTGTGGCATGACCACGCCTCCACCATGACATCGCCATGCTCCATATCCAATCGCTGGTACTAAAATGTTGAGAGGTATTCCACTAAGGCCAATTCTAGGTAACATGACCAATGTCCAGTTTGGCCTCACATATTGGACGAGATCTAGACATTCGATCCCTTGGGCCAAGTGGCCAGATAACTTCCAGCGTGGACACACACAGGCGCATAGGACTGCATTCACCAATATGTCCAATACAGATCCAATACATTTTGATTATTTTTGGGTTTCATTCCTGTTTGCAAACCATACACACTGTAAAATCACCTGATATCACCTCTGATGTCACAGCATGCGTGGCCAACATGAGAAATTAATTGAAAGTTATTTGTCTGATAAGGAAGACAGTAAAATATGTATTGCGTTCGGCTAGCTAACAAGAGTATATACTGTTTTAATTCAGAATTTATTTAGACAACAGTTCACAATAAGCTTGAATCAAACATCATTTATTATTATTATTATTATAATTATTATTGTTATCATTATTAATTTATTTATTTATTTATAAGGTGCCACAGATTCTGTAGCGCCAGATACAGAAGCAGGTAACAAATAGATGAGGTGATACATGTAAGTAGTACAGATGAGTGTGAGTAATGCGATGGGGACTCACACAGAGTGCAGCAAAAGACGAGACGAGATGAACTAGGGACAGTAGGCAGACATGTGACAATAGATAGAGAGGACCCTGCCCGCGAACGCTTACATTCTAGAGGGAGAGGTAGTGAGAGACAGTAGAACCAACTGGGAGAAAATGGAAATGGTAGGTGAGAAAGAGGGGGTGATGGATAGAATGGTCAGGAGCTGGTAGGATAGGTGTGCTTGAAAAGGTGAGTTTTGAGTGAGCGTTTGAAGAACTGAAGGTTGGAGGGAAAGTCAAGTGAGACGTGGTAGGGAGTTCCAAAGATTAGGGGCAGCACGGCAGAAGTCTTGGAGACAAGCATGGGAAGAGGTAATGAGAGGTCAATTTAAGCGGAGGTCAGAGACGGAGCGGAGTGGCCCGGTAGGTATTACCTTGAGACATTCATTGGGTGCTAGCGTCATAAAAAAAAGGTTAAGCCCACATGCACCCCACCAGCGCATGATAAATGACTGTCTTTTCCCCCATTACCCTTTACGCCCTCTGTGTTTTAAAGCTGGACATTATGGAATTAATTTTGTGCATATGTCTATTTTTTGCATACATTATGCAGATCCATACTGTGCGTGTGCACAAAAAATGCATGCGCATATATCTGTATCTAGGCTTGTGCATATTGTTGACTGTCCCCTTATGGCTCGGTAGGTGGAACAGGGGGCAGGCAGTGACTGGCAAGCAATAGCTGATTATAGTAAGGGTGTGTTCACATAAATGTGACATAACTATAAGTGGACTTATCCCCAGACGTATCACTTGTGGCAGCTGCAGGGCTGGTGCAACAATATGAAATGATGATGACTATTAACGTTCTGCTATATAGCTGCTTCTGATTGGCTGATTGCAGTTTGACCTCTCCAGCTTACTTAAATCATTAGCATGAAGGCTATATTTTATCAAGTGGCCATCTCTATTTATTCACTTAAGCATGCACACAGACGTCCACTGACGTAAGTCTAGCGCAAATACTACTGCTTTGCGGGACACATCTTGAGATTTAACATACAAGTTATATGTAAGTACATTTTTGTGTATGCATCCAACTCTAAAGGAGCCCCTATATTTTTTTTACTGCAGTTGTACAGACTTTAATGCAAGACCATAGGGAATATATTCATGTTTTGTTATAATCCCAGCGCCAGATAGGGTGCAATTGTCTATGTATCATCATCAACGTTTATGCAGATTCTGCAGCTCCATTCAGCAAGAGTACATTAATACAAATACACATAGTAATAATATAGAAATATGATAATAATACATAAACCAGATAATACATTGGAACAAATTAGCATTAAACAAATAGAACAATACACATTTCCAAGATAGTAAACAGCTTATATATCTACATATGTGTGTACAAGCACAGGCTGAATATATGGTCTTTTGTCAAAGCCATGCAAAATCAGGAGTGGCCACAAAATGTCGTCACATCAGGATTATTAGAAGCTTACAGACAACAATACGTTATGCATTCTGGGATGAGTAGCAAAACAAATATAGATTAATAACTCCCATATTTCAACCTCACTGAATTCAACGGCAACCTCTATTTTCTCCATTATGCATTATGAATTACTCGGGCTGTAAACTTATAGATCTGTAAGAAGAGAAAACACAGACCTCTACAATACTATGGGGCCTATTTATCAATGTGCTTTGAGCAGAAAATCCCCCGGAAACAGCAATATTAAGTATCAAGGTTATTTATAACTATAGGACTGTCCCACTGTTATCATACACAAAAGCAGTTCCCATAGGGTTCAACGGACTGGCCTCTGTACATCTAGAGGGACTCTGTTACTGTATTGTGCCCGTATTTGAGCCTGCACGCTCTAATACCATCACCTACTACACATTACTGACTCTCAGTTCCAGGTGAATGTTTAATTTTGCCATTTGGCAGCATCCTCCTATAGCGTTCCACCGCAGGATGACCTCCTGCTAATCCTCCACTGTGTTCTCTATGCCTACATGTTTTTCTTTTGGCCCTAACATTGCTATGTCCTTACCCACTGTTCTCATGTCTTAATACTATTGCACATAAGCTTATTTTACCTGATCTCTACGCTCCACCCATCTGGATACTTTTCAATACGCTTTCAGACCTTTTACTACTTTGAACATCATGGCCCCTAAAATAATCAAGCCGCCCTAACTTGCTTCATCTGTTCAGTTCTTCAAACTGTAGACGTCCTCATTATCCGCTGGACTTCCCAGGAGCAAAGATCTCCTGCCACGATAGTGTTAGTGACTCTCTGAACTCACCTACCTCTCCATCTCCTATAACTCTTTTATCACATTCAGATCCTGATGTCCCCTCACCACTAAGATCAGACAGCTGCTGCATGCCTTGTTGAAATCAGAACTTGTCTTGGACATGAGGTTCTCATTATGAGAAATTAACACAGAAGGTACTGCACTTGGCGATAGGACAACTCATATTGAGGACAAGATGGAAGAACTCATTGCCTCACAGAATGATCTAATTGCATCACATGAGAGATTGAAGCATCAAGTCCACGCCTTAATTGATAAGATAGCGGACATGGAGGATCGCTCCAGACACAACAACATCAAAATATGGAGCATCTGAATCTGTCTCCAACTCTGAGTTGTCTGCTTTTGTAACAGTGATCTTCCACAAATTGCTCCCTGCAGCATTGGACCGCAATCTGCTCATTGATCACATTCATAAGCTCCCCAAACCAAGTTCTGGCCTTGAAGTGGCTCCTAGATACACGCTTATGCAAATCCTTCCACATTAAGGAAAGCAGTCTTAAAGAATTCCCTCAATTGTTCCCAGACTTTTCTGCTGTCACCATAGGTAAGTGGAGATCCTTTCAAGTAATCACAAAAAGCGCTGAGAGATCAGGAGAT
The DNA here is from genome assembly GCF_038048845.1 of Mixophyes fleayi. Classification (NCBI taxonomy): domain Eukaryota; kingdom Metazoa; phylum Chordata; class Amphibia; order Anura; family Limnodynastidae; genus Mixophyes; species Mixophyes fleayi. The sequence goes on along the minus strand of NC_134404.1, from coordinate 68,918,224 downwards.
AGTGTATCAGTGGGATTTTCCAGTAAAGCTTATTACAAACAATTTTACTAATATTATTTCCGAAGTGAAGGAAGGTCTCCACCTGTTGAAGTCCTGGGACATTCCGACCACTGTAACCGATCTGGCCCCAGGAAGCACATTCATAAGGAATGGTCGAGAGTGGCTGGGGATTGATCCACTGGTGAATGGACCTCTCTTACCAATGGGAACCTCTTTGTGGCCCACTACTAACTTTACAGCTGGCTACCTCCATCTACCTTTGGGACTCCTACTGGTCCGTTGACATGGAAGAGAGAGGGTCCCGTGTTGGTAAGCTGAACTGTTGGCAAGTCTGTTACAGACCTTTGTATATGTTTATTTCTACTTTTTCAGTACTGTTTCTGTTTTACATAGATTTTTTAGGTATTCCATTTACAGTTCTCCTGTTTCTCTCATATCTCTTGCTATGATACTTTAGTTACGGCGTTGTAGATTAAGTCAGATTACAATGATGTTAGAACCTGGGTTCTTAATTTGGTATGGGTGGTGGCTTTTTACATTTGAGCCGTGCACCGCAGATTATAAATTTTGCTGGTCCTCCTTCTCTTCAGCAAATACTTTAACCCTATGTTGGGGGTTATTTAATTTTTTTTTTTTGCTCCCATGTCTCCCTCTCCCATCCATTTACCCTTCCCCTTACCAAAACACAATAATCTTTTTGACCTCATCGTTAGCCATCCATCTCCTCTATGATATCTCCAGGTAAATTTTTATGTGCTTTATTTGTGCCTTGTGACCCTAAGTCCATATGGTTAAATTTCTCTCCCTGAATGTAAGGGGTCTTAATTCCCCTAACCAACGCCACTCGGCCTTGTCCTTTTTTCACCACTACAGGACAGTTATTGTGGCAGTGCAGTAGACTTTGCAGTACACTTTTTATCTAATGCTCCCCCTCTCTTTCGAGACAACCGCTTTCCAAACTGCTACAAAGTCAACAGTCACCTTAGGTCAATGGAGTTGTTATCCTGATTAACTCCAAGAATTCTTGGAATCAATGTTGTGGAGGATCTATTGAGCATGGGGTCTAAAACAATATTAAAATTTCATGTGATGATCAGGCTATCCGCTCTGTGTTTTTCAATTTCTTGGAAGGTGCTCCAAATAAATGGCACCTGCTTAGGGTTTGCGGCATATAGGGAAAATACTGTGACCAAAATAGCCTCAAGAGAACCAACAAGGATCAGGAAACAACCATTTTTGTTCTCAATTTTGGTTTTGAGATGAAAGAAATCTTGATTTCCTCATAATACTCAATGGGAACTGCGGTCTGGGCTTGATCCCTATGGCTTACACCATCGGAAGATGGCATTAGCCATTTAATCCTATGGGTAGAGCATCACAGATCCCTCCTGTTTAAGGCTTTTAATTTAATGCATTTGGGGGGGAGGAGGGTTATTTATTATATCTGAATACTAATAATTTATTGTAGGGGTAGTTTATGGATTAATTTTTTAAATGTAGTGCTACTAATATAATGCTGGGCTGTTAGAGGGGGTGATCTATATATTAAAGGTGAATACTAATCATTTAATGTTGGGGCTGATTGGGGTAGGTCTATTTTTAAATGTGGATACTATTAATTCAATGTCTGGAAAGGCTGCGTAGGTCTATGTATTAAATCTGAATGCTATTAATTTAATGTCAGGGGGTAAATTTATCAAACTGCGGGTTTGAAAAAGTGGAAATGTTGCCTATAGCAACCAATCAGATTCTAGTTGTCATTTATTTAGTATATTCTACAAAATGACAGCTTAAATCTGAGTGGTTGCTATAAGCAATATCTCCACTTTTTGAAACCTGGAGCTTGATCAATTTACCCCCAGGACTGGTTGCAGGAGGCCTAATTATTAAACATGGGTGCTATTGATTTAACGTTGTGACTATTTGGGGGAGGAAAGCCTAGAGGGTTCATTCATTGCTAGATTTTCCATATTTCCTGTACCTGTTCCTTTTTCCAAACAGGGATCCAACATTCCAGGATGCGACCAAGACACTGGCAGCAACAGGTAGTGAAAGCTGCAAAAACAAAAAAAAACTAATAGGACAGAGCAGGACAGTCTATTATCTAACCTGAAAGTGGGGAGTAGTCCCAACTTTGGGTCACTGTCCTGCTCAGTCAGGACATTGTCCCGCTTCATACTGTTCTGCTAGTGAAGGGGGAACTGCTTGCTCCTAACAGTAGTGCTCACAGCATTGTCTGTTTATTTAAAGGGGGTCCTGCATTCTTGTTTATACCTGATACAGGTAGAAACAAGAAGTGTGGTACTTCATACTCTGGAGGTGGCAACAACAATGAATAATAGTTTCTTTATATACTATGGGGCAGTTATGAAAACGGGGCATTAAAGAAATGGGGCAAACAGACAAGTGACCCTCGTTATGTGTGACATTTTTAAAAACACATTTAATATAAGTGTCACATGTTCACAATGGCTGCAGGGATATTAGTTTTATTTTCTACATATTGGTTTGCAAAAATGATGAAATTATTAATAAATGTGCTTCTGTCTTGCTAGTAGAAGAGCCCCTTCCGTTTATAGCTACAGAAAATTATTTTCACCTATAAATTTGTCACAAGTTGAAGGACAAGAAGGATTGAGGATGATGATAGTGGATTGAGAAATAAAGGGATATAACTCCGGGTCCAACTTTGTCACACTTATTAACAGGCTTGTTACATCATCAATAGACATAAACAACAGACAGCCGGGTACACAGACCCAACACCTGCCCTCTCTGCTAAACAGTAACATACCCCTTCATGTCAATGTATGTGGATTTCTCTGCCCAGCACAAAGGATTTGGGTCTACCCTCCTCTCCCATGAGGGGACGACAGCTGCCAGGCCGGACACCAGATGCTGAGGAAGGGGAATGTGCAGAATTCTAAGAAGAGAAAGTTCTCTTTCTTTGATCAAGAGCAGATTAATTATGCAGCAGATTGTCTAGCAGCAGCACCACCGTGTAAAACTGATACACAAGCACACATCTACATCTGTCTATGGTATATTACTATTATTATACATATAAAACTTAGCAATATGGATAGTTCTGCAGAACATACTTATGATTAAGTAATTCTAGCCTACAGATCAATACTGTAGCACTCAGACATCCACCTGCTTCCTGTGAGGCAAACAGTTTCCATTACGTCACCCACTGTTTTTTAAGATGCAGCAAGTGTACATCAGTTGTTGAATCACACATGTCTATGAATCGATGAATAAATAGCTCTAGAAAACCAGTTATTATTGTAGTAATGTGTAATAATAGCAATATATTACATTAGGAAACAGCAGGCAAGTGGTCATGGCAGGGGTGGATTATTGTTATGTGAGGTGACGAGTATCTTTATCACTGTCTATAAAACCTAACATTCAATTTTTTTTTTACATCTTTGTACATTGTTGTCAGATTGTCAACCCTGCAAGACCACCATGACATCACCCCTGTATTTTTTTTTACATTTACAGACCTTTCTAAACTCAGAGATGAATTTTACTGGGACAAACTTTATGGCTCCCCATTATTCACTATATTACCTACAAAGTGCTTAAATTTAAAGGAATCCAATCCCCTGCACCTTCATATCCTCAGTCATATCTTCGTATATTCCAAAGTAGAATCTTTGCTCCTTTCAAAGTGACTTTCTCTTGCTGTGTGTTAGACCACAGAGAATATGGTAAATGAAACAAATTGTCTTTATTTTGAACACAGGTCACACAGGTATAAATTAGATGCAGTCAATGGCAAAGCAGCTAGCACATGTCTATAGAAGCAGCAGGAAGAGGATACCAGGATTACCAGGTTTAGCTGAAGAAGCAAGAGACACTGAATACCAAGCATGATTGGAGAACTGCGGGTACAGGATACCAGGATACCAGGATTAGATTAGGAAGCAGGAGAGATTGGATAACAGGCACAAATTGAGAACTGCAGGTATAGGATACCAGAATAGCTGAGCATCTGGAGTTACTGAATACTAGGCATGATTATAGAACTGCAGGTACATGATATCGGAATCTCCAGGTTTAGCTGAGCATCTGGAGTTACTGAATACTAGGCATGATTATAGAACTGCAGGTACATCTCCAGGTTTAGCTGATTAGTAGAAGTTACTGGAGACCAGACACAATAGGATAGCTGCAGGTACAGGATACCGGAATCTCCATGTTTAGCTGAGTAGCTGTAGTTACATATGTAAATATAAATTGCTGATGATGATAATGATTGCTAGAAGTGTGTTTGAACAAAAAGGCAATAAAACAGATTAACATACACACACATACACACACACACACACACAGTGACTACGCAAAGATAGTATACTGCTTAAAAGTCTATGAGCGCTTTAATTTTTGCTTTAATAAAACTGTTTTGCATTTATATTTTCTGTATGCCAATTTATTATCACCATTTTTATTCAATAAGAATTGTGACTTTTTTGTCATCTTCAACTCTATTTCATTTTTGGCGAATCCCTGTTGATGTTTTCTTAATGAGGTAAATAAAAGAAGAACAGAATAGTGCACATTCCAATTTTGCTGTGACAAAACTATGGAAGAGCTGGAGCTTTTCTTGTCCATTGCAGACCACAGTAACCAGTGAATGTTTTTTTATTTATTTTTTATTTTGGTTTGGTAACAAAAGAAAACTTATACAACATATTTTGGCTTTCTCTAATAAACAAAATAAAATAACAGTTATTCCTGAGATAAACTAATTTTTTTTATCTTCAATACTCAGCTGCTGTGGTGAAAATTATCCAGATTGATAAAACTTACTTATAGTTCTGGTGTACTGAGCATGTCTGATGTGTGGGACCTTTTAAAAAAAAAGAAATTTTTTTTTAGATATAAAAATATATACCCTAAATATAAGTTATATCTAACATTCTTCCTCCCAGAAAATAATAGGCAAAAAGCATCAATCAATTTAAAAAGATACAGGCTGAAAAGAAAATATTTTATGAATAAATTATATTTTTCAGTCCAGTTTTGTTAATGCCATTCTGAGATGGTGCTAACAGAACAGACCTCGCGGTTATTTAAATACCACCGCTGAATACTTGATATAAATAGGCTCCAGCTATTTGTTTGTCCCATTGAATTATTGTACTGTTTAAGCCCCTAACTTGGGGACTATTCCGTGGATCTATCGTCCCATCTGCAAAAAGAAAAAGTTATTCCTTATTCTTCTTCTTTTTGAATAAACAAGAGTAGCTACCTTTAGACATGTTTTCTCAAATGTTATTGCTTAGCAAGCCCAACCATTTCTTTGTTTACACTATCCATGGGCCAATAAAGGGCTCATCGTGTATGTTCCCACAAACTTCATATCAACCTTAAACTTTAAACATTTGCATGCAAATAAAGACACGGAGACCTGTGTAAGTTTTTAAAAAATTGGCAGGAATTTTATTGTAATGATTTTATATCAACTAAACCTATGGTGGCGGAGAAAGGGCACTGCGGAACAGCTCACGAGCTGATCACACAAGATTACTTAGTGGACTGGCGCAAACCGCCGTAAGTCCGCAAAACCACGGGGAACAAATCCCTACATACATAGCGCTGAGTTGGCGTCAGAGTGACTGCCCCTTACAACTCACGCTGCCCTCCCTCACCGAGCCGGACAGGGACCCTCCTCACCGAAGGACCAAAAGGAGTTACTGTTGCTTCAAAATGGGCAGTGACCTACGACCAACTACCTGTGCGCCCACTAATCAGCCGCTGAACGAGGTGCCTTCCTACCCCACCTTACAAAACCCCGATTAAATTGAGGGATGGGTGGGCGGGATCTCGTGCTGCAAGTGAGGTAAAGCAGGAAGTACAGCCTGCTATATTCTATCAAGGTCTCTCCCACGTGATCCACCATTGGTCGGTCCCCACCCCATGTTAAACCACACCAGGTAACCATTCAGCTGGTTACAAACCCTGTCGCCCTTTAAGTGCGTTCATCCTAAAAGCCTCACTTGTCATGATGGCTCTGTTCCATTGTCTATTTGACCTCGACAGCACATACATAACATATGCTTCTATACAGTGTAATATCATGCAGGTGATCAGAGAAACCATTTGTCATGGCATACAGCTAGCTGCAGTTTGCGGTGGCATGTGGCTGCTCCCCAGCAGTTCATGGGTTAATTCTTACTGGTGGTCACAAGAGGCGTAATATCTGTTGTACTATTAGTCTGCATTTCACGCTCCCACTGTCCTAAACAAGAGCAAACATCTGCTGTAGTGTGCCAGAGAGGGGAGCAGATGTCCCGTCAGTAATGCACAACACAAACACCTGACGTGAAGCCTGCATTGTTTAGCCACAAACTTAGAGCACTGAGGAGTACGTCCAGAGCTCTGATTTTAGTGCACTAAATGTAGTTGGTTTCTAAGAAATTCCCCAATTGTGCATTGGCTGTTTTAAGACACTGTACAGGGCAAATGCAGGATTTTTAGGGGGGGGGGGGTTCCAAATATTTGCCCAGGGAAGCCTGTTTGCCAAGTATTATAGTGGTACTTGTACCGCCGCAATACCTGTCAGGATGATGCTAACATAGTAATATATTTTAAGAAATGCTTTATTCTTTGAATAAAGCATCTTTAATGAATTAAAGTTTTTAAATATGTATAGGTTTGGGTTTTTTTGAAAAAAATACAATCCAATCTATATTTAACATTTATTTTTCCACAATTTTTCTTATTGTTGGAGGGAAACACAGGCACACAAATGGGAAGAAAGGAAGGTACAAAAACAAAGGGGAGAGAGCTATCCACGCACAAAATGGAGTAGGCACACATGGGGATACAGAGGAAAAGAGGTACACATACAGACACAAAGGGGGAGTGGGCAAGAGACACACAGTATACAAACAAACATGGGGGAAGACAAGACTGGGCAAGTGGAAAAGTGTAAGTAAAGGCATTGAGGGGCTCCACTTAGTGAAGGTGGGGGCGGGATCTGCTGTTTAATGGTTGCGCGTCTACCTCTTTATTCCTCCTTTTCATTCTGTTTATAGGCTTCCGTTTCTCCCCTTCTGTGTTGCTTAATTACCACTCTTCATTACTTTACTCAAGTACCTTGTCATCTTGCTCTCTTCCTGTCACTTGTGCAATGGAGCAGCCATGATCTGACAGGTCTGTTCCCGCGGGGCTGCCAGTAGAAGCCATGTGCTGCAGCAATAGGCTGCACAACCCCTACATTCACACAGACTGAGAAAAGTTTTCTATGCCCGCCCCCTTTTTTTTACTGCTCTCTGCTGGTGTCTCCAAAAGCCTCCAGTTGCTGGATCATCATCATCATTTATTTATATAGCGCCACTGATTCCGCAGCGCCGTACAGAGAACTCATTCACATCAGTCCCTGCCCCATTACAATCTAAATTCCCTAACATACACACACAGACAGACAGAGAGAGAGACTAGGGTCAATTTTGATAGCAGCCAATTAACCTACTAGTATGTTTTTGGAGTGTGGGAGGAAACCGGAGCACCAGGAGGAAATCCACGCAAACACAGGGAGAACATACAAACTCCACACAGATAAGGCCATGGTCGGGAATTGAACTCATGAACCCAGCGCTGTGAGGCAGAAGTGCTAACCACTTAGCCACCGTGCTGCCCAAGTCGCATTACCCTATTAGTACACAATATAATAATTTAATGAAGTGTCATATACATAAGTGAGAATATTGGGCCTGATTCTCTCTCTACTGCTCTCTGCTGGTGTCTCCAAAAGCCTCCAGTTGCTGGATGTAGTGATCAGTGCATAGGGGGGGGGGGGTTACTGGGCAACTGCCACCCCCCCCCTAAGTGCGCCCCTGCTGTATAAAGCAATGCACACAGACTTCTCAGTATTTATTTTTTTAATAATTTAAGAAGTTATATTCTTCTATGTACCACCATACGTAGATCCACTATTTTGGAGCAAAGCAGCGATATATACCTAATAAATAAATACATAACACAGTTCTGCTGAAGGAGAAATTAGGACCTGAATGGGGATGAATGCATTTAAACGCTGGGCTTGAAGTCTCTACCACGGTACTTACCTTGAAGGGTTAAGCTTCTATTAGGATATTAAAGTAGCCAATAGGATACAACAGGGTGGGATTAGGAAGCTTTCATAAGCAAGAGGGACAGGAAATTCCCTCTCTTTCTTCAGGATTTCTCTCCTGCTCTCCCGTTTTTTGATGCATTTGTTTTCTCACTGGCTTTTGTGTGCACAGTCAGTGAAAAGCAGTGCAGCCAGCGGTTTAATACCTTGGCGCAAGTGTTGTGTTGGCCCGCAGTATTCTTCTCCCTTCATTCTTGTCTCTTCAGGGTCACTTGCATAGGTGCCCGTGGTATCCTTTGTGTGGAGAGGTGCCCCGTGGGCGAGGTGCCCAGGAAGAGGACGAAGAAAGAATCTACTCACTGTTCTAGCGGTGAGTATTCTACTCTCCCTACAGGTTCCGATGGCAGCGAGCAAGTGAGCCAATCAGGACTTACTTCCCGCTGCTGGCCAATCAGTGGCCGGACAGGCGAACCAATCCTGGCTCGTCTCCGGTCATTTAAACTTTTGGCGCCATTGCGAGCCAATCAAGGCTGCTGGGCGCCGCCATCTTCGGAGTTCATTGGCAGAGGAAAAAAAAGAGGACGTCGAGGGACGTCCAGCGCCGGAGTCGCCGGTGGAATTGGCAGGGAGCCCTTGAAAGGGCTGTGAGCTACCCTTCCACGCGAAGATGCCAGGGAAGAAGCCGGCGCAGCTAGCATCAGAAAGAAGCCCTTGTAAGGGCTAGGAGCGCCGCCGCCAAGAAGACTGCGGTAGCGCCAAACAAGAGAAGAGGCGCCGGCGGCTGGAGGGTCTGGAAGTCCCGAAGACGGCGCAGCGAGCAGAGTTTCCTGCGCGGAGCAAGTAAGTATAGAAATACTCCTTTAGGTCAGGCATAAGGCCCTGGGGCATGTTCCAGGCACTAGGCCTGTGCCACAGTTAGGGGTGGCCACTGTAGGCATTGCTTGGGCATAAGGCCCCTTAATAGTCAGGAGGGCGCAAGGCCCTTGAGTTAGGAGGGCGCAAGGCCCTAGAGCTATAGGAGGGCGCAAGGCCCTTGGGTTGAGCAGGGCACAAGGCCCTTGGGTTGAGTAGGGCGCCAGGCCCTTTACTATAGAAAGACACAGGCCTCTGGGTGAGGGGAGCAATAGGCTCCCGCCAGCGTAGCCAGGTGGGGCATAAGGCCCGGTGACATGTTTCAGCACTAGGCCTGTGCCACAGTTAGAGGTGGCCAATGTAGGCGTTGTTTGGGCATAAGGCCCCATGATAGTAAGGAGGGCGTAAGGCCCTAGAGTTAGGAGGGTGCAAAGGCCTTGAGATAGGAGAGTGCAAGGCCCTAGAGCTGTAGGAGGGCACTTAGCCCTTGGGTTGAGCAGGGCATAAGGCCCTTGGGTTGAGCAGGGCATAAAGCCCTTTGGAGTGTAGTAGGGCGCCAGGCCTTTGGAGTACAGTAGGGCGCCAGGCCCTTCAGTGTAGAGAGGCACAGGCCTCTGGGTGAGGGGAGCGATAGGCTCCCGCCAGCATAGCCGGGCGGCTGCCCTGTAGTGTAGCAGGATATTGGGTCCTTGCAGTTAGAGGGACAGAAGGTCCCTGATGGTTAGCAGGGCAGTAGGCCCTTATAGTTAGTAGTGGGCATTTCACCCAGGTCTAGCAGGACGCTTGATCCCAAAGTAGTGTAGGGGACATTTGGTCAATTGGTAGGTAAGTAGTAAAGTACTGGAGCGGTTTACAGAACCACTCCATCTGTCCGTAAGGGCACCTAAAGTCCTGAGCCCCAGGACAGGGTCGGTTTAAAAGCCGGGGATCGGGTCGAGAGCGGACGCCTGTGTAGCAACAGAGTGCCAGTGGACCTGGACGACCGAAGATGGGTGAGTAGGAGAATCCCGGTCCCAGGGGGCAAAGGGTATGGTGTGTTCCATAGCAGTCCCTCGGGATTGAGTGAGTATCTGGGGTGTTGGGGAAGGGATTGTTCTTTGTGGCTTTGTCTCCCATGTTTTACAGGTGTTGTTCGTAAGACAAGGTATGCGGAAGACCCTGGTGAGCGAGGACCTCTAGAGCAGAAGGGATAGAGGGAGTTGCCGTTGTAGACTCGCGTCCATGAGTATAGCCGGGGCGAGGGCTGTTCCCTTGGTGCACTCACCTTGTGGAGCTGTTCCTCCCGTATTTTACAGCAAAACGAGTGCCCTGCAAACGAAGACAAGGGCCCTTTTCCCCTGTGGCGTTTTAGGCTCTCGGACATCCCCACCCCCTCCCCCAGTGGACCTCTTACATTTGTGTAAGTGTGCCTTTTGAGGCCAGAAGGGGCGAAGTCTTTCTGATGCCATTAAGGTTGCGCCTGGTCCTGGGTCACCTGTGTGTGTCCTAAGTTTTGTTTGGTATTGACTGGTAGTTGTTACTGCATCTGCTTCCGTGCCCACCGTTTGGTAGAAGAATTAAAACGGTGACCTTGGTGCGCCAAAATTTAAACATGTGGCCGTGTCATTTTTCCGGGTCATGATTTAAGCTTAGAGAGTCTGAAGGTAAAAGGGTAAGGTGGTGCGGTGCTGGTGGTGTCAGACCTAAGCGTTTAAAACTGATTTATTGCATGGAGGGAGAGAGCAGCACATCATGCTGCATGGTAATGGTTTATACGATTACCATTACTGTGCACCCTTGACCCACCCTGACTTCCACCCCAGGCTGGGCCGCTGGCAGGTGCTTTAAGTGGCCATGATAAAGCAAATATGAAGGAAAGTTTGGAAATGCAATAATCTTACCTCCATATTTGCCTTAATATACCTTTAATAGACCTGTGCGCTAGAAGTGTTTATAGAGTTTTTAGGGAAGTCGCTGTTGGTTTTGGACAACCACCCCCATCTCTGTCCAGCCTCCCCATGTTGCAAATGGAAGGTCCTTCTGCTGGGATCTTTGACATTATCTGACATCGGACCACATTGTCTATGTGCAGGCAGCCACAGCCGTTTAAAGCACAAGACTCAATTAATCCAGCCCTATTCAATAAAGCAGATTAGAAGTATGCAGGCTGCTAGGATATCTTCCTTAGGATTTAGTAGCAATAAGCCAAACACAATGGTTCAGATCTCAATACTGTTTACGATCTTTGCACAGAACTCTGATGTTCTATTCACAGATGTTTTATTTATCAGTCACACACAAATACAATTGCTCAATATGTTTTATGGGTATTAACTGCAATGTGAATGTAAATGTGTTTCTATAATTAGTTGCTAAAAATAACTTTTGAAATGCAGTTTTTGACAAAATTAATTTTTAGAGTACAATTATGTTCTGAGTTCTGAAGCATTTTTTAGCACGACTTCCTTGAGGCAACTTGGCAGCAGCAATACACCAAAAACCCAATTCAAATGTAGGACAAGAAAAAACAGATTTGATGCAAATATAGGCACTAACTCATACACACAAAGTAAGGGCAAAAAGTTGTCACAAATATGATGATATTGTTTCTGATTGTAACAGAGATGAATCATACAACAAATATATGTCTCTGTTCCTCTTAGAAACCTTTCTCAAACATTAAATCCCAGAAAAAGATGTTCTTTCTCCCACTCAGACACAATGTTGTTCAGTCTGGTAAAATAGAATCTGCAAATATATATCTTTTTCAACTTCATCCAGGTATTTAAAGCACTTCATATCTGCCTTCCATATCAAGGTTTCTGGTATGAGTCTCTGCTATTATACACAGGCTTTTGAAATCAGTACCTGATACCATCATGCCACACGTGTTGTAAACTGCACCGCCACGGACGCTTCTTTGACAGCGCCGCGGCTGCTGTATAGTACAGTGCTAACGAAACGGAGCTGCTGCGCATGCGCGGGCGCATGTGCAGCACCTCACTCTGGGTTTTTTGTTTGGTTTTTTTTCGGTGGGGGGGAAACCCCCCCCCTAACAATCCTCTGTGCGACCCTGGAAACTTCTGACAGCAACTTGAGGAACGGAACAGGGGAGGGAAGGGGCAGACTAACGTAGGCCATGTACAATAAATTTGTGCCGATGCTAAAGTGGCTGATTCAAGCCCTAGGTAGTACGTTTGGTTTCGGCCATAACATTTGCACCAACGACAGGGCAGGTGTAAATGCAGACTAACAGTGATGACTGGCACGGCGTAGTCTTTGTATTAAGTATGCATTGAAAGCATCTTGATTTATGTATTGAATCAAAAAATTATTATTTGAACATCCATATTTATATTATATTAGTGATTATACTGTTAATAGTTGTTCATTTATTTTATAATAGAATATTTTTTGTATGCGTAACCTTCTATTGCACATACAGTCGTCATGTATACTGCAGTCTCTTCTTCCTACTTGAAACGGATTTTGAGGTCCACCTCGATTTGAATACGGTCGAATTACACTCAAGTTCCGTGCTTTTATTTTTAAAACGCAACTTGCGTGTAAGTTGCATCCAAACATAAATCAGTGCCCTGTGTGCATATATTTTAACTATTTTTATTAATACTTAATAAAGGGCAATACGCAAGGTTCTTGCCCCTTTCTTCCCTTCATACATGACTATATGATGCCATGTGGTATTTTGAGTGAGGGGATTTGTTTGATAAGGTTGCAATTTGTGAGTCCAGATATATTACCTTCTTTTTCTTATTGTTATAATTTTCTTTTGATTTGGAAGAAAATTAGTAAGAAGATTTCTAAGAAGAACAGAGACATATATTGGTTATAGGACTTTTTGATTCATCTCTGTTACAATCAAAGACAATATTATAGTATTTAATAGAACTTTTTTCTATTATTTTGTGCATATTAGTTAGTTCCTATACCTACACCTTATCTGTCTTTTTAGTTAATAAAATTACCAAAATGTTTATTACCAAAATGTTTTATCTTTAGATTCCAGTATAATTAAACAGAGTTGCACCCATCCCGACTACAATTTATAGAAAGATAATTATGATTGAACCTGTTTATACAGGAATGTAGATGCAGATGTCTGTCTGCATTCAGTGTGACAGCTCAGATCGTCTTTTTGAAGTCCTTAGTTTGGTGTGTAGTAACTTTTCCAGGGTTTGCTTTGTGAAGTACGTATACACAACTACATTTATTAAGCTGACAAGTGTAATACTGCAAAAATGAAGTGTGAGCAGTTGAGAATAAAGTATTTAAAACTGCTGTAAAACAAAAATATAGATGAAGCAAAGTTGTGGTGTAAAACATGTGACTTATTCAAATGGGGACTTAATTAAAGCTAGCTGACATGTAATGCACAAAACTATTTATTCTAATACATTTCACCATAGAAGACATTGTGAAATCTTAATGGTAGAAATTACACCAGATATTACTACTTAGCAAAGTAGAGAAGTCAACAGAATTGTAAATTTTTTATCTTTGAGGGATAGAGTGATTATACATGGATGGAGCCGTGTAAAGTCTCCTGCTTATATATGTAGTAGAGAGCCCTCTTCTGGCTGTACAAAGTACAGCTACAGACCTCACATTTATACATGGATGGAGCAGCTGCGTATATAGGTAGTAGAGAGCTATGTTCTGGCTGTACAAAATACAGCTACAGACCTCACATTTATACATGGATGGAGCAGCTGCTTATATATGTAGTAGAGAGCCCTCTTCTGGCTGTACAAAGTACAGCTACAGACCTCACATTTATACATGGATGGAGCAGCTGCGTATATAGGTAGTAGAGAACCCTGTTCTGGCTGTACAAAATACAGCTACAGACCTCACATTTATACATGGATGGAGCAGCTGCTTATACATGTAGCAGAGAGCCCTCTTCTTGCTGTACAAAGTACAGCTACAGACCTCACAATTATACATGGATGGAGCAGCTGCTTATATATGTAGTAGAGAGCCCTCTTCTGGCTGTACAAAGTACAGCTACAGACCTCACATTTATACATGGATGGAGCAGCTGCTTATACATGTAGCAGAGAGCCCTCTTCTGGCTGTACAAAGTACAGCTACAGACCTCACATTTATACATAGATGGAGCAACTGCGTATATAAGTAGTAGAGAGCCCTCTTCTGGCTGTACAAAGTACAGCTACAGACCTCACATTTATACATGGATGGAGCAGCTGCTTATATATGTAGCAGAGAGCCCTCTTCTGGCTGTACAAAGTACAGCTACAGACCTCACATTTATACATAGATGGAGCAACTGCGTATATATGTAGTAGAGAGCCCTCTTCTGACTGTACAAAGTACAGCTACAGACCTCACATTTATACATAGATGGAGCAACTGCGTATATATGTACTAGAGAACTCTCTTATGGCTGCACAAAGTACAGCTACAGACCTCACATTTTTACATGTAGCAGAGAGCCCTCTTCTGGCTGTACAAAGTACAGCTACAGACCTCACATTTATACATGGATAGAGCAGCTACTTATACATGTAGTGGAGAGCCCTCTTCTGGCTATTCAAAGTACAGCTACAGAACTCCTGTTTATACATGTATAGAACCAACTATTTGGAGATGAAAGGAAGCAGTTACCACAATCCATTACAGAAAGCAGCCATGCTGCAGCTGAAAATTGGAGATCTGTTGTATAAGTAACCCACATTTAACTTATTACTGGTTTACCTGGACTGATTATTTTGCTGTTCGTTATGCAGGGAACTGGTGGGAAGACCTGAAGATAAATTGCAGAACCCTTTTGCAGGACAGTGTTATAGTGACAAAGGTGTAGTGCAGGGAAAGTCGAAAAGGAATTGGGGACTAAAAGGAGGAAAAATGCACCAAACTGTGAGACAATAGTCTTTATCTGTGAGAAAGCATTATAAATGTGAGTTGTGGCGCCAGTGTTCTCTAAAGGAACTTTGAGTTTTCATCTAAAAGGAAAAGAGGGAACAGTGTGTATTACATGTGTTTCTGTACCTATATTGGATTGGAGATTAAGCAAACAAAGGAATGTCCTTTATTAAATCTTCAGGAGAAGTAAACGTTTTATTGAGAGACGGAAAGACAAAGTGCTATTATGTGGAATCATATGTGTTATGTGTGTGTTAGGGAATTTAGACTGTAAGCTCCAATGGGGCAGGGACTGATGTGAATGAGTTCTCTGTACAGCGCTGCGGAATCAGTGGCGCTATATAAATAAATGGTGATGATGATGATATGCGAAGTTGAGAGAACAAATTTTAGGAGTCCCCACTAATAAATGTGAGGATGTGGCTTCTAAAAACCAGCTTGGAGTTTTGCTATTTTATTTGTGTATGTCTATGATATAAAGCAGTCGGCGGAGTCTCCCTTAGATGTTGCTTATGCCCCACAAAGATCCTATAGAACCCTGACTAAGGAGGAGGCACTGCGCATAAAAGTTAAGATACAGAAAAGAAACACACCCCTGTACACACACCCAAGCAGGAAATGCGGTGTTACACATGAATGGAGCAGCTGCTTATATATTTAGTAGAGAGGCCTCTTCAGCTACAGATCCAGGTGGGGTGGATCCAGGAGGGGGGCGATCGGGACAGTGCAGTCACCCCTTCCCCCCCCCCCCCACAATCAGAGCAGCCGGGCAGCACACTCTCCCTACCTGTCTCTGCTGAACGGATCTGCATATAGTGTGCAGCCGCAGGCAGCCTTAGCTGTCAAAAAGGAGGCGGGGACTAAATCGCCCCCTCCCCTAAATCACCCCAGGTAAAATTATATTCTAGATCTGCCCCTGCTACAGACCTCATATTTATACTTAGATGGAACAGTTTACCGTCCTCTGTTTGTACAGCCAGAAGTGACCTCTCTACTACATGTATAAAGTACAGCTACAGACCTCACATTTATACATGGATGGAGCAGCTGCTTAGATATGTAGTAGAGAACCCTCTTCTGGCTGTACAAAGTACATCTATTTGGTGGTAGTCAATACCTCTACTCCGTTAGACTCCACACCTCTCAGGGGGTGACATATCTGGCTTTCGTGACACAGCCCAGTGCTAAAAGTATTAGGGCTCTTCCTACACCACTTGGGCGGTGGGTACAGGGTAATAAAGTGAAAAAATAGAACTTAAAAGTATAAAACAACTGGGATTGGGATCTATTTACTGACCATTGTTCCAGCACATCTCAAACCAGACTTGATGGCATGGAAACAGCAGGTGGGCTACTGCTGAGGTCATGTTCTACCTCCACCCCTGTTACCACCTAGATTCCAAACACCACCATTGAAAATGCATCATGGCCAGGGGATTGGCCTAGGAAGGGGGCAAGGATTGGGTAACTTCGGAGAGAAACAAAAGAGAGACTTGGGAGGGGAGTGGGGTTGTTGCTGGTGGATCTTGTGGAGAGAGGTCTTGGACTGATGCCACTCTCTATCAGGGCCAGAGAGGATTGTTTTGAAGTAGGATCTTATTAAGCCAGATCGGGTGTTGAACCTCTAGAACTGATTTTACCATCTTTTTTTTTTTTATTATTGAAACCCTGGGAATGTGTAATCAAACACCCAATGTGACCAAAAAAGGTGCAAAACTAGTAAAAAAGTGCACAAGGGGTTCGGTACTTGGCCCTTCTAAAAAGAAAGAGCCCTGGTCCTCAACCCCCGGAACCAAAAGGTCCCTTAGGGGGCAAGTGTCTTCAGACCCCCTTCGCCGCAAGGCTAGGGGGGGTCCCTTTACTTTAGCCCCTAGGATCCACCGAAGCTTCACCCAGGGCTCAACAGCTAGTCCACCCCCTAAGGGGAGGACCTACGTAGGTGTTCAGGGGGGCCGGAGCCTCAGGGCCACACAACCTCCCCTAGATCGTCTCGGGGACAGGAGCCCAAAAGGGCCTACCCGCACCCAATAAAATTCAGAAACGTGAACACGAAAGTGACAAACGTGAAGAAAAAATAAATAGTGCCGAGTGGATACGGCCCCAGTCTAATGGCTGGGCTTAGTATAAAAATTTTCTTGCCCAGCCCTAAGGCCGGGGCAAAGAATAGCGATGCTCAAAAAGAAAGTAGTCAAAAGCGCGTGGGTGCCAACATAATCACGTGATTTAAGGTCCATAACCAGTGATTTATGGCACCCCCAGTGTCGCCACTCCCGGAGGCATATTTGTCCCAGGCTTTCATAAGCAGCAATCCCAGCCCCTGGCCAGAGGACCAAGTACAGCTCTGCCACAACTGCACTTGATCTTAGCCAAAAGGCTGAGAAGAACTGATTTTACCATCACTCCAATCGGGAGACACTTGCAGATTCTGGGGAATTGGTGAGCCTACATTGGTAGGGGGACCGATACCCAGAGTCCCACCAAGCTGGTGGAGAGTTGGCCGAGCAGACAGGATCAGCAAGATACATGGGTCCACCTAACAGAGCAGATCAAACAATAATAATAATAATGCAAACACATCACTTCATATTGGTGTTATACACCCTCTCCTAATTGTGCAGATAGGAAACCGCAAGCTTATATATGGAGGACTTCCCAATCTACGAGTGATGCAGAAGGGAAAGAAATACCTCCTCTTTATACATGAACGCCTCCTGCTTTTACAGAATACATACCTATGACCAGGGCTGCCAAGAAGAATTCAGGGCCCGGGTACAACAAATTCATGGGGCCCCCTCTCATAGTCAAGTAAGCCCCAAAATTTTTTTGCAAAAAAATGTAAGTGTATAGTCATACATTCAGGGGCGTGGCTAGCCAAACGGCGGTGCAAAATTTTTGGGAGGTGTGGTCATGCATTTGGGGGCGTGGTAAACGTACCATTGGGGCGTGGGTAACATCAAAACCACTAGGCTCTCAATTCGCCGGAGCGTCACATATGTTCAAGCACTCCTGACTTTCAGGACATCTACCACCACAGTGTAGTATACAAACAATGCATTGTGTACACAAACAGTTCAGTCTTGGCCTACACCTTACATTGGGTACAACATTCACCAAAAATTGGTATTGTCCCTACTAGAATCACAACATTTCACACACTGTGCTGCTCTCTCCTACCTGTTTTTATCACTTTCTCCACCTGTGGCTGCTGGTTTCTTTAGTTGTGGCTTGTCCGGATCCAGAAATGTTGAAGGACCTATTTTGAAAAAAAAATGGCTACATTTAGAAAATTACAGCCAGCCCCGGCGTTAAATCAATAGCACCCACGATTAATAATTAGGCCTTCCTCCAGCCCCAACATTAAAATAATACTATTCACATTTAATAAATAAACCTATTTCCCTTCCTGCAAACAGCCCCAGCAATACCTATTTCCCGCAACCATCACTGCCATTAAATAATTCATAGTCACATTTAATAGACCTCATTCTCCCTAAACTCACCCCAAGATTCAATAGCCCCCAAACCACCCCATCTTAAATTAATAGTCCCCACTATTAAATTGCCTCACCATCACCCTACAAACAAAATAGCGCCCATTAATTAGCCGCCACCTACCTCACACACACTACATTGCAACAAGCCCCCTGTGCCATCACACACACAATACTGTGCCCCTTCATCACAACTACACTGTACCCCCTTATGCTCACACTGCGACCTCCATGCTGCTTTTCCCCCTTCTTTTTTACTTTGTGCCTCTCTCCCACTTTTTTTATTCCTCTGTTCCTCTCTCCCACTTTTTTTCCTCCTCTGTTCCTCTCTCCCACTTTTTTTCCCTCCTCTGTTCCTCTCTCCCACTTTTTTTTCCTCCTCTGTTCCTCTCTCCCACTTTTTTTCCCTCCTCTGTTCCTCTCTCCCCAATTTTTTTTTATTCCTCTGTGGCTCTCTCTTTTCCCTCCTCTGTTCCTCTCTCCCCAATTTTTTTTTATTCCTCTGTGGCTCTCTCCTTTTTTTCCTCCTCTGTTCCTCTCTCCCAATTTTTTTTTTATTCCTCTGTGGCTCTCTCTTTTCCCTCCTCTGTTCCTCTCTCCCCAATTTTTTTTTATTCCTCTGTGGCTCTCTCCTTTTTTTCCTCCTCTGTTCCTCTCTCCCACTTTTTTTTCCTCCTCTGTTTCTCTCTCCCCTTTCTTTATAGCACTGTCCCTCTCTGTTTTCCTCCCCTAGCCTCTCCGTTTCTTTACTTACCTTTTGTCAACTTCTTTCTTTTCTTTTCTGCTCTTCTGTCTTCTTTCTTCATGCTGGCTGCGGCGCTCCTCACTGACTGACAGGCGTGACTTGATGACGTCACGCCCGGCAGTCAGTGTGAATGGAGAAGAGGAGAGGAGGGACACGGCGCCGCGCGATCACGTGAGTATTGGGGTTTTTTTTGTTTTTTTCCTTCTTCCAGCTCCCAAGAAACCCAAGACCCCCCCCCCCCCCCGCGAAAAAAAAAAGTTTAAAAAAAATATCGCTAAAGATGACTCCTGTTTGTATTGCTATCTTTTTTGCAATTCTGAATGCAAATATCTATATATTTATTTATATACACACAATACACACATCTGCCACAACATTAAAACCACCTGCTTAATATTTTGTAGGTCCCCCTTGTGCCACCAAAACAGCTCTGACCCGTTAAGGCATGGATTCCACAAGACCTCTGGAGGTGTCCTGTGGTATATGGCACCAAGACATTGGTAGCAGACGCTTTAAGTCCTGTAAGCTGTGGGGTGGGGTCTCCATGACACTGACTTGTTTTACCAGCACATCCCACAGATGCTCAATTAGATTGAGATATGGGGAATTTGGACACCATGTGAACACCTTAAACTCTTTGTCATGTTCCTCAAACCATTTGTGAACATGTTTTGCAGTGTGGCAGGGCGCATTATCCTGCTGAAAGAGGTCACTGCCATCAGGGAACACTGTTGTCATGAATGGGTGTACTTGGTCTGCAGCAATGTTTAGGTAGGTGGTACGTGTCAAGGTAACATCCACATGAATGAGCCTTGGGTTTCCATGACCCTGTCATCAGTTGTCTTTCCTTAAACCACTTTTAGTAGGTACTAACCACTTCATAGCGGGAACACCCTACAAGATCTGCTGCTTTGGAGATGCTCTGACCCAGTCGTCACGCCATCAGATTTTGCCCCTTGTCAAAGCCTCTCAGATCCTTACACTTGCCCATTTTTCCTGCTTCCAACACATCAACTTCAAGAACTGACTTTTCACTTGCTGTCTAATATATCCCACCTCTTGACAGGTGCTATAGTAACAAGATAATCAATGTTATTCACTTCACCTGTCAGTGGTTTCAATGTTGTGTCTGATCGGTTTATATAATATATATATTTATATTAATATTAGTAATGCTTCCTTCTTAAATTTATTGCAGATATAAAAATGTCATGTAAATACATTGGGTAGAGCACAATCTCCTGCTCATGCATATGTCACCTTCTGTGTCACCCCATTGGGCTATCTCTCCTCTTTAGATTGTAAGCTCTAAGAAGCAGGGCTCGTCTCCTGTGTACTGTTAATGTATTCTCTCTCTATGGCTCCCATTGTGGTGCATAATAATAATAATAATAATAATAGTTGAATGTCATACCCAGCTGCGTATGTGGTACCCCAAAACCCTGTTGAACAGAACAGAGGAAGTGCATAAACGCTTTTAAAATGCAGGGCTACAAGGGGTTAATTGTGCTCCTGAAAACTTGTGCCCAGGAGTGATTGACAGGAGGAGGATGAAGGCCCTGATTGGCTGGGGGAGTAACAGGAAGAGGATGTGCAGGAAGGAGGAGAGAGAGAGAGAGAGAGAGAGCAGCATGGTAGAAGGAACAAGGGGGAGGACGTGCAGCCGAGCAGAGAGAAGATAAGCTGCTGCCAGAACTGTGACATTGCCAGCAAAGTGGACGGAGAACAGCTGGGGACACACAGCGGGGCGCCAAAGACAGTCTCCACTAACTGCAGAACCATCTCAAGGTAAAACCCTAGCCTGCAGTGTACTGCACACACCCCAGTGTCAGAGGGAAGAGTGTTGAGAGAATCTATCCAAAACTGACATTGCATTCTTGTACAAGGAAGGATTGTGAGAGCTTTTCCCCCAGATCATACCTATACACAGGCTGCAGGGAACAATTAAGACGGTCGTTTCAGCTATATCCTGTGTGTGTGCTGATATCTGGACATTATACCCTGTTACAGAGCACATGTGCTTATAGCGATTCATTGACTGTTGAGAGAACAGTGCCATCTTGTGGCTGAAATGAGCAACAGCCCTGCTTTCTACTATAATACTTAACCCTTGATGGAAACCTCTGCAGGACACTGGAACACTACCAAATTCCTGTGCACAGGTCAGCCCAGGACTGAGTGAAAAATATGGTAACGTTACCAGGGATAATATTGGTGCACCAAATGTTGAGATGGATGTTAATGTTATGTGATTTACCTAAGATTTGATTTATTAATATTGAAGGTTTGACATTCAGTGTTAGTGGTACCGCTGCAATTCAAGTTAACTCAGCAGTAGATGCTAAAAGTGGGGCGCCTGACCCATAGGGAATAGCACGGTACCCCAAACACCTGAATAAGAAGTAGCCCTCTAGTGGGCGCGGTAGTGACCGTAAGAGTCTTGATGGGTTATTATTGATGGTTGTTGCATCATCACCAGTCAGATATTGTTAACATGAAAGTAGTAACTGTGATTACCAGTGTGCCTTATTAGACAATGTGTATTGAAGATGTTATAGTTATTCTGCCTTATACTCACCAGGTGTATGTCATATGTTAAATGCTATTGTGCTCTATGCTGATCAGACGCATTATTTTGTCATTACTATTGAGCTGAAGGGGTCAGTGGCGTTGTGTCTTACCGAAACTATCCTTACCGCATTCTCAATAAACCTAAGTTGTTTGACCAATCATTGTCCCTTTCATTGAAGTATTTATCTCCTGACCACCGGATATCCAAACAGAAAAGAACCTGACTCGTGTCTGGAGGACAAGGTAAGGGAAGGATTCCCATCAGTACTCGACCACCACATAAACTTTGGCGTCAAACCGAACAGGATCCGAGTGCATCAGGAGAGTAATACCCTCAGTGAAAAATGGATCAAACTATATGCTCGCAAGCAACAACCGAACGAGACACTGCGGGACTATGCCCTGAGCCTACAAGAGATGCTAAGAGCCATTCAGGCAGTGGACAAAGAGGAAGTACGAAACGCGGACGAAGCCCTGACCGTACAGTTCGTAGAAGGAGTCACCCAAGAAAGCGTTAAGATTCAGCTACGACTGATGAAAGCACAGATGCCAGGCAAAACCTTCCGAGAGTTTAAAGAGACCGCCATCGCCATTGTCGGTAACCAACGGGGAAGGGAGGAAGAATACACAGAATTGGTGGGCTTCAGAGAAAGGGCAAGCTCGAGGGGAGCCATGGCAAGCAGCACAGAAAAATCAACACAGGCCAAAGAATCGGTAATACAGAGTGGTCAGTATCCCACCGGAGACCCAATGGAAACGCTCAAAGAGCAAATGGAGGAGCTGGTCGTCGGAATGGCAGAAATTCAGCGAGAGATACACCAAATGGCGAGGCCACCGGCACCCACCTACGGGGAACCAGAGTGGAGGCCCGAAAGACAAAGACCAGCCCGAGGCAGGTGGGAACCACCTCGCGAGTATGTACGGCGATCGCCCAACCGATTCTTTAAGGGCGCCCGATATGCCGCCGGTGCCATGGGATAGGACACATAGAACGAAACTGCGACCAAAACGAACATTTAAACTCCGACGCCCCGAGATTGAGGGCCGAATCTCGGGGCGAGCCCCGGGAATAGATCCGGATCCAGAAAATTGGAGGCCCCAGTTCATCGGACAATGTCCCACATTACCCGTTACAATTAATGGGGTAGAGACCCTGGTTATGCTGGACATGGGGTCGCAGATTACGACCATCCGGCTACCTACATTCCACAAGTATTGGGGCAAAGAGCAGCTGTTATCACCACCCCCAACCTGGCTGCGGCTGACCGCCAGTAACGGCCTCGAGATTGCGTGTGAAGGGTATTGGGAAGCGGACATCCAGATCGGAGTGACTTTGTTGCCAAGACAAGGCTGTCTCGTCACCGCCCCCTGTGAAGGGAACATAGCCCCCATCATCCTGGTGATGAATGTGCTGCAAAGATGCTCGGATGAGCTAGTGGCAACTTTGAAGGGTAAATTAACCCAAGCGGCGTCCCCCGGTCATCAGGCCTTTCAACATACTGTTCGGCTCCTACAAGGTCATCAAAAGTCCGTTGGTCCCCATGTAAAGGTTTTGGGCACTGTCAAGTGGTTTAATGTGCGGAATGGATATGGCTTCATCAACAAAAATTACACCAAAGAAGATGTCTTTGTCCACCAGACAGCAATAAAGCGAAATAACCCACGGAAGTTTCTGCGCAGTGTTTGAGACGGGGAGACTGTGGAATTTGATGTTGTGGAGGGAGAGAAGGGTGCCGAGGCAGCAAACGTGACTGGCCCTGGTGGTGTACCAGTAAAAGGAAGCAGATTTGCACCCTACCAACGAAGGTTCCGCAGACGTTTCTACCGGCCAAGAGGATAGAATGCTGCAGAATCTGGTGGAGAAGTAAGTGCAGAGCAAGTGAGCGAGGGAGTGAGAGCAGAGGAAGTGTCCTCTCAGCAGAGACCTGTCCAGCGCAGGCACCCTCCTCCGTTCTTCTACAAACGGCAGAAGAAAGACTACGATCGGGATGCGCAGGCCTGTCGGCTGCCAGAAAGGAGCATCGTCCTCAAGAAGAATAATCGATCCCGGAGTAAGCTGGATCCCAAGTGGAAGTTGAACCCGTATGTGATTACGGCCGAACCCATATCAAGCTCCGCCCAAGGCCAGACCAAGGGCCAGAAGAAACATCAAGGGATGACTGGGACGAAGAGCCAGACGATGGCGAAGGGACTTTGCCTCAGCTGCCCACTGACCCTTTCGAGCTACTATTGGCGGTATCAGGATTAGAGATCTACTGAAACTGTTGTATATAATGTATATTAAAACTGCTGTCATTGGACATGTTTGCCATTATAACTGTTGTAGATGTGTGATTTGAGTTGATAAAGAACAACCACCTTTATGTCTTAATGCGTGAGGACACGCACCTGAAAAAGCGGGGGTGAATGTGGTACCCCAAAACCCTGTTGAACAGCACAGAGGAAGTGCATAAACGCTTTTAAAATGCAGGGCTACATGGGGTTAATTGTGCTCCTGAAAACTTGTGCCCAGGAGTGATTGACAGGAGGAGGATGAAGGCCCTGATTGGCTGGGGGAGTAACAGGAAGAGGATGTGCAGGAAGGAGGAGAGAGAGAGAGAGCAGCATGGTAGAAGGAACAAGGGGGAGGACGTGCAGCCAAGCAGAGAGAAGATAAGCTGCTGCCAGAACTGTGACATTGCCAGCAAAGCGGACGGAGAACAGCTGGGGACACGCAGCGGGGTGCCAAAGACAGTCTCCACTAACTGCAGAACAGTCTCAAGGTAAAACCCTAGCCTGCAGTGTACTGCACACACCCCAGTGTCAGAGGGAAGAGTGTTGAGAGAATCTATCCAAAACTGACATTGCATTCTTGTACAAGGAAGGATTGTGAGAGCTTTTCCCCTAGATCATACCTATACACAGGCTGCAGGGAACAATTAAGACGGTCGTTTCAGCTATATCCTGTGTGTGTGCTGATATCTGGACATTATACCCTGTTGCAGAGCACATGTGCTGATAAAGATTCATTGACTGTTGAGAGAACAGCGCCATCTTGTGGCTGAAATGAGCAACAGCCCTGCTTTCTACTATAATACTTAACCCTTGATGGAAACCTCTGCAGGACATTGGAACACTACCAAATTCCTGTGCACAGGTCAGCGCAGGACCGAGTGGAAAATATGGTAACGTTACCAGGGATAATATTGGTGCACCAAATGTTGAGATGGATGTTAATGTTATGTGATTTACCTAAGAATTGATTTATTAATATTGAAGGTTTGACATTCAGTGTTAGTGGTACCGCTGCAATTCAAGTTAACTCAGCAGTAGATGCTAAAAGTGGGGCGCCTGACCCATAGGGAATAGCACGGTACCCCAAACACCTGAATAAGAAGTAGCCCTCTAGTGGGCGCGGTAGTGACCGTAAGAGTCTTGATGGGTTATTATTGATGGTTGTTGCATCATCACCAGTCAGATACTGTTAACGTGAAAGTAGTAACTGTGATTACCAGTGTGCCTTATTAGACAATGTGCATTGAAGATGTTATCGTTATTCTGCCTTATACTCACCAGGTGTATGTCATATGTTAAATGCTATTATGCTCTATGCTGATCAGATGCATTATTTTGTCATTACTATTGAGCTGAAGGGGTCAGTGGCGCTGTGTCTTACCGAAACTATCCTTACCGCATTCTCAATAAACCCAAGTTGTTTGACCAATCCTTGTCCCTTTCATTGAAGTATTTATCTCCTGACCACCGGATATCCGAACAGAAAAGAACCTGACTCGTGTCTGGAGGACAAGGTAAGGGAAGGATTCCCATCAGTACTCGACCACCACACATAGAATCCTGATTTAACTGAAGGGCTCCATCTCGTATATGCACTGAATGCAGATAGAGGGCTATTTATATACATACTAATGCTCTATGCCCTATTTAAGTGTCCACAGGCCTTTGCATTTCATACAATCTGTCAATGTGGAAAAAACTGGCAACCACCGTTACTACTTTCAGTGATGGTCTTTGCAGCCAGCATCCAAGAAGTAGTGTAGGTGAGAAAATAAAAGCTATAATTAAGCATCTGGTCAAAATATGATACTAGGCAGTACTTTAAGGTAATGTTTTTCTTTTACTTGATGCTCAAATGAACGTTTCTCACGGACCACAGGGCTGCCAAGCATCTGCATGGGTGAACATCAGATTGCAGAGATGATTATGCTTGGTGGACAGACAGACACATAAGAAATTGCTGTGACTCTGCAGTTTTAGTAAATGACCCCCTGTTTTAAACAACATTGAAAAGTCTCAAGCTCAATAATGTTACTAAACAATTCTCCACCAAAAAATTCTCATCAGCCATGTTAAAAAATAAAATTGTTTTTACTGACATTTATGTCTACCTGATTAGGACAGACAACACATGACAGGTCCAGAACACAGTATCACAGAATAACAGTAGGATTTGTTCCAGACTTGTTAGAAAGTAATAGTCGATGTTAGTGGAATATACCAGGGTAGTTCCATTTGTGTTCCAGTCTCTGACATCTCTACCATGTGTAGGAGGACACAATGGAAGACTCCCTGTGTATCCACTGCACCAACAAGTTATAAAATGGAGTTTAAAATTTAGACTAAGCATGGATATCACCGAACATAAGTATATAACCTGCAGTGGTTGTACAGTCAATCTGCTACACTGTGCACACATGGTACAGTAATACATTGTTCGTACACATACAGGGGGGTATGCTACTGTGAAAACAAGGTGGATACATTAGCTGTTGTGCAGTGAATAAGGTGCACTGAAATCCAGGCTCATCACATAATAATCTCAACCCCTAAATCAAGATCATGAAACAGTCTTTGCTCATTGCCAGTCTGGAGCAAAACAGCTTAAGCAAGAGGGTGATGCCAAGTGCACAAAAGGGGTGGTGTATATACCGATTATGGATCTAGCATTCAGAGGAACAGTCCGACACCACTTAACTTTGGTACAGTCTGAGTTACAGGACATTGTCTTCTGCCGCGTAGACTGACTAGGATGACCTGTTGATGGTCACCTTGTGGAAACAAATTGGTGTTTAAATATGATAAGATTTTAGCAATTAGTACATCCAGTTCAGGCTCAACTCAGCAAGGTCACAGCGCATTGAGATCCAATCAAATTGAATCTATGAAGGGAATAAAATGGTCCAGAGGGAATTGGGCCCCCGGACACAAAATAATTATCTGCCATAACCAGTTGTGAATCCAAATCTGGAGCAGATGCATCAAACAAGTTCAGCACTCAAACATTTTGTTTTAAAAATATACAAATATTATAATTATGAAATATTTCAAAAATAGTTTTTGTATAAAGGGGGGACACAATTATAAAATCCCTTTGTCTATAATGTTGTGTAATATATTTGATCCGTAGACTTCTACAAATTGAATTAGCCTTATGGGTTTCCAGTTCCACACACCAATAATCCAGATTTTGTCTTTGGGCTGGTCTGAGTAGAAGAAAAGAGATAAAAAACCTCCGTAAGATAACCATAAATAAATAAAATACTACTGTGAAATGGTCCTCCACATTTACCACTGGTGACAAGCCTGACTGTAGTAGAGATAAATAAAATGGCACCAGAATTATAGCCTGTTTCTGAAGGATCCTACAGACACAATGGGCAGTAACGTTATGTCATAAAGTTGCAGTAATTTGAAGGAACGGGAGCAGTCTGACAGTTGTTGCCCAAACAAGATAGGATGGAATATCAGATGTCCTGCGGGAAGCGGCTGCAACAGAAAGGACTTGCGGTTGAGTTAGCATGCCGGTCAGAATCAGGAGTTCATCGTGCTGCTGAAGGCTGGTGTGCGAGTTTGAGGAGATCTCCAGCAGGACCTGTTTCAATCAAACGATTCCATGATCCCACTGAGCTCTAGCTCCTGGATGGTGTCTGCATACTCTGCACAATCAGAGCCTCTCTCCTTACAGAAAATGCAGCTCTGAAATTACAATGTTAAGGGATCATCACAATGCAGGCCTGGTATTATACAAGACAAGATGACAGCAGCAGTAAGGCCATCATTTAAGCAAACATAACCATTAACAAAAACATAAGTAACAATAAGTAAACTGATGTGATAAGTAAATGCATAATTGAATCTAGAAAGATGAAATGATGGCACGTCCCCTGTTGGGGGCAACTTTTCTAGGAGCACTTGCAGGTGACCCTGATCCTCACCCAATCGGGTGTGAGTGGCACCTTTTTGGAAAAGTTAAGTCTTGCTCTCCATTGTCTTATGTATGCAAACCAACGTGGTTCCTCCAATCCTGGGCTACTATACTAGTATGTGTACTAGTGTGGTACCTAATTAGTAGTGACAGAGGTTCCTACCCTATTTTGGTTATAATATTCCCTCTTTTTTTTCCCCACCGGCTTGGAATGCAGGCCAAATTGACATTTAATTACATTTAATAGGCACAACGGGCATTGTTATAAATCTGGTTGGTTTGCTTAAGAAAAGGAATCTCTTTAGGAGAAAATAACCGGCGGTATGCTGCGATGGCGGGCTAAGGAGAACTTCAGATCATTCAACATCCGCAAGCTTTTAAAAGCGACAAATGTACATTTAAATGGAAGTACAAGTCACTGCGGATTCATGATGATGGGTCCACTTAAATTTATTTCTATATAAATTGTTATTTAATTTGTCTTTTTACCTCATTCCAAAGCAAAGTTGTCAGGAGTCACTGACTCTTTCTCATTGTACACAAATGAGGCGAATGAGACAGAAGATTAAGTAAAGAAAAAAAAAACAAAAACAGATGGCTATCATGCAGTTGTGATATACCACTGCATTACTAAATGGTAATGTCTTTAAAGTCAAAAAGAGTCTCACCGCTGCAGACCGTAAATCCAAAACAGACTTAGAAATATTCTGATTCACTCCCATGTGCTGTATTATCACTAGACAACAAAGAGTTAAAGATAGCAGTGTCTAGTCATTCGCCTTTCTGATGTCATGTGATCAGACATGTAGTTTACACTGAGCCCAGAGATCTTCACATTATATGAGAAAGTTGATATCTGAACGTTTTTAGAATTACATTTTTTGACTTGCTGGCTGAAGATAAAGAAATGAGTAGCTGTAACATTCATAGTCAGTAATGTATTTTATTATATATGGTTTCAAATTTGAGATATAATTTTATATGCACAGTATTTAGGTGCTTTTAAAGGATCCTTAATCTCTATTTACATATACATACACACATCTTATCAGTATTGTCCCAGATTGGATGGAAACAAATCAATGCATGCCATCCATATAGTAAAGCAGCCATTCTCTGACACTGATCTCCTACAACCAGGTACTAAGCTAAGCGAAGACTTTTATCCAATTCAAGCCAGAGCTTTTTCTTGGTAGCCGACATACACAGCTCGTTTTGTAGTACAAAGGGTAACAATGCAGTCGTATTGGCAAGTACTTCTATGACTGCTCACATAACCTGCACAAGTCTATAGAAGGGCCTATCACAACTGTAGTCCTGTGCTCTGTCGTTTTCCTAACAGTCAGACCAGAACGCTGTAGTTAGAACTTCTCTAAATCTAGGTCAGAGAGCTATTCGGAAAGGTGTGAAAGACCTATGCACAAATCTATTAATAATACAAAAGGTAACGTAAAAGTAAGCTAGTCTCCCTATCAAAATATATATGCAATCCGGATTCAGATAATTACGGATCCTTAACATAAGCCTCAGTAATAACCATACAGCCCATAATCCCTTCATGTACCGGTTACAGGGCACTACATACAAGACAATCACCACCTGTCACTGCTGTGTGAACAGACTGTGCACAACGGTATCTCTCAAACCATACTCAGATCTTTTACCCAGCTGGCTTCACACAATTCCGCATTGTCCTCGACTGACTGCTATTTCTAGAACAGGACTTATCCTGTAGCCAATTATAGTACCTGTCCGAGGACAATCCGATTAGTGAATTAGCTAGCAGAACTTTGTTTACAGCATCTGCCATAAAGAAGAAGTCTTAATGTACAGTGAAGATGTATAACAGTCTTGTAAGTGTTCACATTCCTCACCATTTGTATACACTGCAAGAGCAGAAAGTGGACACAGTTTCTTCGATGGGATGTACAGAACAAATTCCATATTAACAACTCCATTACCAGCCAGCAAGTAGAGTCCTTGTAAGCATATGCCCCTAACCACAAAAGACGCTGTATACTCCTGTTCACTCCAATACCAGTTTACATTTCTACCTTCCTCATTTGATCAATGAAATACAATTAAACAGCCTAATAGGTCATATACCACGTACAGAAGTTTGTCAGCTAAGGAGGGTGATTAATGAGCCAGTTGATGAGTGAATAAACTATAGGATATTAGTATAGATCATAGTTTATGGTGTAATTGAGGTCCATAATAAATATGAAATAGTTGGAATCATTCCGGAATGGGATTGATAAGGAAGTCTGACTTACACACACACAGGAATAATTGAGCATTCTACCATTTCCACTTAGTTTCTCCCCAATCACCAAGCAGCTATTTAGTTGTGACACCAGACTGGTTGGGTAACCAATGCAATGCAAGACAGAAAAAGGCAAGTTGTTTTAATCTATTTATAGGCAGGTGCTCCTTAGGTTTGGGAAAATTATGGTGTAATGAATAAGAAAATAAAAAAGAAGAATTTCAAAAGAACTCATTGGTCAAGTAATACTACAAAAAACCCTCCCGCTCTAATATAAATATCAACAACTGAGAACTTAGTACATTTTGCAAACATGTACATAAGCCAACCAGACAAGGCAAGTAAGTTCTAGCTAACAGTAACTTTACTGGTTTACTTACTCCATAATGAGAGTATCCACATTGGTTGGCATACAGAGTAAACAGCATAGAGCAGAATTAGGATCAGACATTTTTAGGTTTGTTCCTTGTGATTTTTTTTCTTTTGCCAGTAAAGGACTTTCCAGCCTGCTACTCTCACAGATTAGATGCCTAGGTGAACTAGAAGTGCCAAGAGATCCCATATACTCACTGTCCCCTCTACAGCCCCTGGGAGTCCTCTTCTTGTTATCCAAGAATGAATCTCTCCCAGTTCTTTCCACTGATCATCTGTGAAACGAGGCTGAAACTTCTGCACCGATTTCAGTCTATCACGATCCTCTCTGAGAACCACATCCATGTCCCTGAGAAAGTACATACAACAGATACACATGTATGTGTCACAAATGTCAACATACACCTATAAGGGTACCCAAAGATTTCAACTGGTTTATCTAAACGGGTTGTTTATCTGTATGTATTAATATAGGTGAAAAGACCATGATCAATCAGCATATTGATCATTTCAGTGGTATTGAGAAGTGTATTTACAGACATGAGGGGGGGGGGGGGGGGGGTAAGGTTATATTAATATTATAATCTTCCAGCTCTTGTGCCCCCTACAGTAGAATTCATTCATTTCTACATAGGAAAATAGACCACAATCATTTTTGACCAGGTACTATAATTGGCACAGGTAGATCACCTGCAAGCAATAGCATATTCCTACCCAGAGGACCTCAAAAATCCCACAGTAACCAAGAACACCATTCATGTCTACAAGATTGCATGGCCAATATCTTGGATGATCATAATTGCCAAACCTTCTTATAAGATGCTAAACAACATCAAGAAGGTGTGGAAGCCCCGTAGTATCGTGCTCAATCATGACAAGAGAAAACACAAGCGTCACATCCTAAGGTACTTGTGCCCCATTAATGTTACTGGAAGTTCCCTTTTAAACGTAAAAGCCAGCATAGAAGCATTGACTGCCCCACTTAGTCTGAGACCTCTGTCCCACCTATCTTCCTAACACTTTTCTGGTGGTGCTGGTCCCCTTTACTTCTCTCACACTCACTTTTGTAAAATTTGATACGTCATCATCACATTCTCATCTGCATTGGCCGTTAGAAGCCACATGGGGTCTTGTAGGACGTACTTCATGACAGCCACCCCACTTGCCGGCGTCAACCCCCTCTCTTTTTGATTGTTCTCAGAGGAGTCCACGCTGCCAAAGTACTTGCTGCTATGGCTTGTCTGACTGCTCCCTGCAAAAAAAGAAGAAGCTAATTAAGACTAATAAAAACTTAGTGAGAAAGACTCCAAAAACTAAGCATAGTTAGTTTATAGCAGAACCCTGCTGTAATTGACTCACCTGTTTGACTCCCAGATGTACCATTTCCACAGAATCCAGAGGTCAGGGATTCTGAAACCGCAGAAGAGATTGAACATGTTCCAGAAGATGCATCTTCCTGTAGCAGAAGATCCATCAGGTCACTGCCGGTAGACACAGCATCACTAGTGTGGTCATCTTCAGGAGATCCTGCCTGAGAGATATAATGAGGCATTAGAAGGGGAGATGCACATTACCCAGCTGATATATGAAAAAGCACCATATGTGAATAAACAAATACAATACTATATCTACCAGGTCAGGATCTTCACAGGGTTGAGGCATGGAAGTAGTGTTCACAGCAACCCCCACACCTGTGCCGCCCTCTGAACGGTCAGCCTTTAGGGACTCTTCCAACTGCAACAAGTTGAGCTGTAGAGGTGAGCTGCAGCGAGACTGGAACAGAGGGGGAGACTGAGGATCTTGTGGAGTGGAGGACCGAGAGAGTCCTTCCTTCAGCTTTAGTTCACTCTGATGAACTGGATAAGAAAATGGCTGCACAGTGCAAGGGCTCTGCATGGACTGAGGAGATACAGGCTGTGGAATAGGGAAGGGAGGCTGTGGGACAGAAAATGTAGGATTTGAAGGAGTGAAGGTCGGTTGCGGAGTATATAATGAAGGCTGAACTGGAAAGGGATGTTGGGGTGCTGGCCCAGGATAAACCGTTGTGGGCAGACTAGGGGGATACATATAATTAGGCAGGACAAGAGCTACCATGGGTGACAGTAGAGGGGTATGAAAAGGCTGCATGTTGGAGGTGTGGCCATGAAGGGTATCATTTGGCATCGGGATTTGGGGAGGAGGGAAGACTGGCAAAGGATAAGCAGGCAATACAGGATATGGCAGTGGAGGATAGCTAGCATGTGAGTTATCAGACTGGGACCAGGCTGTGGTGTTGAGACCAGAAAGAGGGCACCGATGGGCCTGTGGTATGCCAGAGCTGCTACTATCCCACGATTCTGGCCGTACACGTTTTACTTTAGGCTTCCGAGCCTTCCCGCTTCGCCTTATGCCAGCATCTGCACCCTGAGGACCATGTGATCGTAAAGCTGCAAGTAGAGGAAACCTTTGTTTTTAAATAATCAGTGTTTTTCTGAAGGATATCAATTGTGCACATTTGAATCAGTCAATAATCTTTTCATTAAAGCAAATCCCAAACCCACCTCTAAACTCAGAAAAAGTCCACATAAGCTGTCCACAAAGCCTCTTATCTATACAGTCATCATCTTTTGTCAGTAACTTCATCTCTCACCAGCGTTACTGAATGTCTCTCTATTATTTCATCCTGGATGTCCTCTCAATTTTTCAAAAACCGAGCTAAGAGTATTCCCCACCAGTCATGTCAATTAGAGATATGTCTAATTGACATATCTATCTGTGGACACCACAAAAATAAATGCTACCCCTCAAGCTCACTGTCTAAGAGTCAGAACTGTCCTTTGTTGCCCACATCCTGTCTGTATCCAAATTCTGTTACATACATGTAAGAAACATTTCCAGAGTATGCACATATCTCACACAAGATACGGCAAAAACTTTAAAGCATGATAAAGCAGGACTGGATTCATGTGTGGATGCAACTTGCACACAAGCTGCATTTAAAAAATATATATATTGTTTTTTATTTTACTTTCTACATTCAATAAAAGAAAATCAAGATGCTTTCACTACGTACTGTACATACAGTGTATTTCTATAGTCTCACTTGCATACACATGTTCTGAGCTATCTAGTGACATGCATAAGCGTAGTTTTAAAACAGACTATGCTATGTCAGTGATCCCTATCAGTCAGCACTTACACCTGCATTGTAACTGGTGTAAGTTATATGGCTCAAATGAAGCGCACTTCCGAGAAACCCTAGGACTTGGCCACATCTGCGTTGGCACGCCTTTACTGTACATGGCTTACATCCAGGCGCGGGCTGGCATATATCAGCCCGGGTGGCGCACAGGTGGCCGCGTCCAACGACGCGGCCTCATCGCGTGTCATGTGATGTGGCCGCGGGTCAAAATCAGGTCATTTGCCCTAACAGCGCTGAAACTGAGCGGCCCGGGGGACCGTCGCCCCCCCCCTGCCACCCGGGCCAGCCCGACCCTGCTTACATCAGTCTGCCCCTTCCCTCCCCCATTCTGCCCCTCAAGTCGTAGCCTGTCATAAGTGTCATTTGCATTTGGACATGAATTGCATGCAATGGCGTTTACTGGCTAAGGTCGGTTTCTGAGCATGGGCAAAGCTATTTCACATAAGATACAGCACGCAAATAGACGTACGTTCTAACATGAATCAGGCCCAGCAATGACTATTGCAATTCCCTTCTTACTGGCCTTTCCCTATCCAGACTTTTCATCCTATCATCTGTTTTTGAATGCAGCGACAAATGCAAAACGTGTTTGTCCTCAATAGTAAAGTGCTACAGAGTATGCTGGCGCTATATAATAATAATAACAATATTATTACTATTAGTATTAAACCATCACTGCATCTCACTCCTTTGTCAGATCCCTGAACACTCACCTCCTGGTCTCTCGTGCATGTAGCTATTGCACCTGGTCTGGAATGCGCTTAGTCTCTTGACATCCATGAAGCCTTTGAGAAAATCATTCTCCTCCCTGTGAGTGTGAGCCACCAGCATTTTCTTGGTTAAACCCAGCTGTTTATAGGGCTCCTTGTCTGTGTTGCCTGGTGGAAGTGGGGGGATATCCACAGAATGTGATACCCCATCCTCCAATTCTAAGCGGCAAAACAGAAAATCGGTTATAAGCACATGCATCCATGTTAGTAAATAACATGTCCTTCATTTTAAATCAGCCTAAACCATGAATTAACCATTTCTAATTCTACTGTGCAGGGAATCAATCTCTAACATGCTATACATATTCCATAATATTTATCTTTCAGTGCTTTTCCAGAATAGTAGATAACCGGAGAAAAAACAGGGAATGGCTAATAGTGTCAGTTTACTAAAGGGACTTTTGCATAGAGCTCCCTAATTTTTGGAACAAGACACCCATGTGATGGAATGTTTGCTTAGACCATAAAACTCACAGCTTTCACTAATGTACAAAATGCAGTTAGAGGGCAGCCCTGGAGTCTCTGGATTTTGTCTTGATAACAACATATCCAGACAAAAATGTGTGTAATAAAGGACCACTAATCCTAAAATATAACTTAAATAAAAGAGTTACTAATAACAAAGATGTGAGAGCTTCGGGTTTTTCATGTAAGGCTACTTGTGTTTAGGTTTATAGGACCTTTAATGCACATAGGCCCTTTACCACTGATCGCTTGTCATTCAGTTTGTAGCTACAACTTGTTACCCCAATTGCCATCTGGGCCCTCTGCTTATTGTGACTTCATGTTAACAGCACCAAAAATATAGATACTGGATAATCATTTTCATGTCATGTAATTTTAGCTGAATTAATTGTCTACATTTTGTGCAGGATCCATAAAACCGGTCATAAAAATGCTATTCTGATCTAAGAAAGTAATTTTCCTACTGATTTAAACCTAGATTAATCCTGAAGCAGATGAACACTTTGAGAATAGAATCTGCAGTCTGTCTGTATAGGATCTTGCCTACTTATTACAGCTGACTTATTACTGCACTAACCACCAACCTGAAATGTTTTTAAAGGGGATCTGTCAATATGCTCATTTTACATCAAAACAAAGAAACTGCAAAAATCATGAATTTGAAAAAAAGACTAAACAGTTTGTAGTGGAAAGAATGTATTTTTTATTTAAAAAAGGACAGGATTGTCAGCATTTCAAAGCAGATCATCTATTGGGAGATGAGCCACGGAGTGCCTCTGGCACGGATCCATGAAGGAACTCAGCAATATATCTCTGCTCATAGTTCCTCGCACCCCAAATAGGTGAAAATTTCCCTATTAGTGTTGCAGGCAAACTACATGTGGGTGACAGCATTACTGCGTACCATGTGACAAATAACACTTCACATTTATAGGAGGAACAGTGACCAGGAAATTAAGTTATGGTTCCGTAAATCATCGATTGAATGATACTAATTGTATTCAGAGAGTATGTACCTGTTTCTGGCTGCAGCTTCTTGTCTCCCACATGTACGATTGTACTACTGTAACTGCAGTGGCTGGTAAGGGACGCCACACTCTCAGCCTTGGCAACCATAGACAGCTGTGTAATAGCAG
Organism: Mixophyes fleayi; assembly: GCF_038048845.1. Classification (NCBI taxonomy): domain Eukaryota; kingdom Metazoa; phylum Chordata; class Amphibia; order Anura; family Limnodynastidae; genus Mixophyes; species Mixophyes fleayi. Next base: position 68,882,198 of record NC_134404.1, on the reverse strand, counting down.
CACCGGAAACAGGCATAGAAGTGAGGGATGGGTGTGGTAGAGACCCCGACACAGGCAGGCAGGTGGTGGCAGGTCCAGAGATGGGAGGAAAGCTTAGCCCCCCAGAAAAGGGTTTATCTGTAGCTCCCGTAGCAAAACCTGGCAAAGAGAGAACATTTAAAAATGGGCTGTGGGCATCTCACAGACTCTGGTCATCTGGATCTCAGGTAAAACACAGTTTCTGTCCCCTTCACTCAACTAAAACGGACCTCACTAAAATAACAAACAACTTACACTCAGCTAAGTATAAAGGTCACTTCTCCCTTCTCAGACTCCTTGACCTCTCTGCTGCTTTTGATATAGTCTATCATGCTCTTCTCCTCAGCACCCTTCACTCCCTAGGTCTTCACGAAAGAGCTCTCTCCTGATTGGCCTCCTACCTCTCTGGCCGCTCCTTTAGAGTCTCTGCTTCTGACTCTTCCTCTCCTTTATTCCTAATGGAGTACCCTCTGGCTCTGTCCTTGGCCCTCTGCTCTTCTGTCTCTACACCACCTCTTGCAGCGAACGTTTTCAGTTATTTGGCTTCCATTACCACTGATGACACTCAAATCTATTTTTCCTTCCCTGACCTCTCTCCCTCCTTCATATCCCAAGTAACTTGCTGTCTCTGCTGTCACTACCTGTATGTTGAAGGGCTTTCTTAAATGCCACATCTCCAACTCCGAGCTCATCAACTTTGCTCCTGTCAATGTTGCTATCGATCCCAATGTTTCCCTATCAGTTGATAACTTAACTCTCTCCTCATCCCTTTCTCTCTCAGGAAGCTACCAAAACCCTTGTCCGTTCACTCATCATTTCCCGTCTCGACTATTGCAACCTCCTTATCACTGGTCTTTCTGTCTCTCACTTTTCTGACCTTCAATCCATCCAGAATGCTATGGCTAGGCTCATCTTCCTCACTTGTCACTCCTCTTCCACTATCCCTCTGTGCAAATCCCTTCAGTGGCTCTTTATTCAATTCAAGCTCCTTACCCTCACTTACAAAGCCCTTACCCACACTTCTCCCCCTTACATCTCTGACCTTGTCTCGAGGTACATACCTACTCGGCCGCTCCACTCTGCCTCTGACCTTCGCCGCAATTCACCCCTCATTACCTCCTCTCATGCTCGCCTCCAAGACTTCTGTCGTACTCCCCCAGTCTTTGAAACTCCCTACTCCACCTTGCACGACTCTCCCCCAACCTACAATCCTTCTAACGCTCACTCAAAACTCACCTTTTCAAGATCGCCCATCCTACCACCTCATAAGCATCTGATCCCTCACCTCCTTTTCCTTTGCCTGCCATGTCCATATTATCCCAGTTGGTCCTACTGTCTCTCACCAACCCTCCCTCTAGTACAGGCCTGACCAACCTGTGGATCTCCAGCTGTTGTGAAACTACAAGCCCCAGAATCCTTTGCCAGTAGATTGTCAGCCTATAGCTGGCAGGGCATTCCGGGAGTTGTAGTTTCACAACACCTGGAGAGTCACAGGTTGGCCAGGCCTGCTCTAGAAAGTAAGCTCTTGCGGGCAGGGTCCTCTCTACCTATTGTCTCATATAGGTCTACTGTCTGACTCCTTTGTACATCAGAGCATGTAATTTGCTACACTCTGTGCTAGTTCCCATAGCATTGCTCATGCTCATCTCTGCTACTTATGTGTTACCTGTTTATTGTATTCAATGCCACAGAATCTGTGGCATCTTATAAATAAATAAATCAACAATAATAATAATGATAACAATAATGACAAGATTAGACTATGGTGTAGTTTGCTTTATTTTAATGTAGCACAAATTAAGTGTGCAGTATACATATTTCACAAATTCCCAGCATAACTGTTCTAACACTTATTTTCCAGTTCCTGTGACAATGGAAGACAGATTGATCAATCCTAGAACAGAAGTCAGATTACTGAACTAACCAAAATTACATTGTTAAATTAGAGGCTAAGACGGTCATCATTACGAATGTCACAGTAATCAAGTGGCCTATGCACCAATTAATTATGGTTTACGACAAAGGTGCTCAAACTCAGTCCTCAAGAGCACCCAACAGTTCGTGTTTTCATGATTTCTTTAGTCATGCACAGGTGAGTTAATCTATTTTTCTACGCCCATAATTACCCCATCTCTTTCTACAGACAGAACTGCTGTAACATGACCTGTTGGTAGCTCTTGAGGACTGGGTTTGAGCACTTCTTCTTTATGACATAAATCAACTTACCCATTTGTCTTTCTTGCTTATCTCCCTGTTCTTGCACTTGGGCCCGGTCATTTTTAAATGCTAAAGATGCAGTTTTCTTACATGAATCAAATTTACATTTATCAGAGGCCAAAACACTGCAGCTTTCCAGGTACCTAGAAAAGAGGATAGAAATAGAGAATAGAAAAAAAAATATATACTGTACCTGAACTGCACAGCGCTCATACAATATGTCATCATTTGTGAAGTGTGACCTGCAGAAGTCTTGTACAGCTAATAAGTAATCACCTTAGTGTGAGCTGCGCCATGTTAGGATCCCTTACATAACATTACATTTATAGAGCATGCATTAATGCTATCCTACTGGGGTTTTTTTGTTAAACAAATTTTATAGTAATGTAGTCTGTAGTTTTCCCCAGCAAGAAGCCTGTGACCATAATATTTAATCAGACATGACATTCAGGAAGGTTATTCAGGGCTATAAGCTGTTACAAAACCCAAGGTTGATATCTACCAGAATATGTCAAAATACACCAGTGTATACAAAATACAAAATTACATGACTACTTTTATTTAATAAAGTAAATATGATTCATCATCATCATCAACATTTATTTATATAGCGCCAGCAAATTCCGTAGCGCTTTACAATTGGGAACAAACATTAATAAGACAATACTGGGTAATACATACAGACAGAGAGGTAAGAGAACCCTGCTCGAAAGCTTACAATCTATAGGACAATGGGAGTTAGAAACACAAGGGCATGTGCTACAAGGGCATGATTAGTGAATATGACCAGCTAGCTTGTTATTAATCCCGATGTAAAGCATTTTCCATGTCTAAGGAAGAGACTGTCCTCACCGTATAACATTGTCCAGGCAGTTTATCTGCTGGTAAGAGTATGGTCGTTTTGCTGGCAGCGGCTCACACCGCGGGGAACATGCAGCGGTTCCTGAACCTTCACAGCTGATATCTGTAATGCAACAATTCTCATTAAAGGCAGAAACTGGCAGAAAAATGTTGTAATTAGGATAAGGCTCCCATAAGTCCTGCTTTTCTCTGGATATTACATTGAAACTTCCATTCTTTATTTTCCCATCATTTAAACTCATGTTTATACACAGATCACAGCGTCTCCTAAAAATATAATGTTCTCATTTCTAAATATACCACAATATAGCCTTTCCATGAAACATCATGTAACTTATCAATGAGCATTGTATTTCCTATACATGATGTTCTAATTATAAGGCCTTGCACACACAGGCATTTTTTGGCAATCCGTGCACTATGATGCTGAAATTAAAAACAAAGGATGACAGACAAGAGGACTTGTATGCTCACATCTGACAAGTGTATTAGCATCAATTATTACAGATACTGTAGTGTTAAGAAGCATTAAAAAATAAATGTTGCTCTATATAAATGTCAATTTAGTGTTTCCAATGTTGTTAAATCTCCCAGAATTAATCTTATGTAGTTATTCTGTGACTGTCATAAACATACACTGAAAAGGGAACTGTGAAGATTCCAAAACTTTGCTGCTGAAGTTCAGTTTTATTAGATCTGTAAGTGCCTTTCTTCCACATTTCAATATAGAAGAAAGCATCACCACTCAGTCCCACATGGAAGCAGTGTTCTGATTAATATACCGCTACATAGAGATTACATGGTACCCTTTTGACATATGGCAGTATCTTTTGGCCCACTTCTCATAATGTACAGCCAGTTTGTACTGAAGGGCAGTCTGTAGGCAACAGGTGTGCCCATCAGAATACTACTTATGTGTGAAAGTAAAACACTGGGGAGAAATACAATGAAAAATATTAATTTTAATTTTGTATTAAAATGTGTAATATGCATAAGAATTAACATTTTAATTTATAAAAAAAAGTCATTCCGTAAATACCATTTAAGCAAAGAACTCTTAGTAGTAGATTAGCTAAAGCTTCTAAAAAGGATATGTGGAGGTGTTGTCCATAGCAACCAATCAGATTCTATCTATCATTTGTCTAGTACATTCTAGAAAATGATAGCTGGAATCCGATTTGTTGCTATGAGCAACACCTCCCCATTTTCAATTTTGAAGCTTTAGTAAATCTACTACCCCTTAGTCGTCTAAGATTCCCTTGTTCATATTGTTGGTCTATTTTGCATAACCTGTATTTAAAAAGAACGCCACCACTGAGGACAATAATAGCAAGGGTACAATACAGCCACGAAATGGAAAAGCAATCCAAATTGTAAGTGTAAATATACTAACCCTGGGAATTATGGGATCGATTTCATACCAATTGTTAGACTTATTGGTATGTGGCAAACCTTTTCCTATGTTATGGTTTACATATGAATAACTGTGCACCCCTCACCTCCATTCCCTTTTTCTGTACCCCTTCCAATGATTTGAAAATCAATAAAAATTAACCAAAAAAAAAAGTGAAACGTGCTCTGTTACTTTCTGCAAACTACCAATAAATCCACTTTAAGTTAAAGTATTTAACAATGATACATATCAAAAAACATTGGTCATGTGCTATGTCCCTTCATACCTGCTTCATGTATGATCTCCTGTGGATCTTTAATCTCTAGATGAGTAGATCCCAGCTCTCCCTTTAGCCCATGCACAGGAGGAGGAGTACCCTACAAGAACATGGGACAGTGTTACATGCAGTACAACAACTCTGCACACATAGATGTTACAACAGATCCATTATTAAGCATGGGCCCGCTCACAGGCTGTCCTTATTGTACCAAGTGCTTCACATCTGCATTCGGTGGTCATTCATCTGGATATGAGAGGTGTGTGTGTATAGATGTTGCTCTTAGGTTTACATATCATTATATACACAACTATACGAATGAGGAGTCTATACACACAAACCGCACACAATGCATGTTCCAGTCACACGTCACATGATGCAGCTGATTAAACTGATAGATTCAGTATACCCACTCAGTTAAACACAGCATTGTTTAATTCAAAATAGCACAGACCTCTCATGGTGATGCATCGCCCCATGCCATAAATACAGAAACACATAGGCATACTTGACGTGTGACGCACACTCACACAGGTGGGCCCTCTCACTCTCTGTCTATCCCACGCATGAATTGTACTGCATGCCGTCACTGGGATTAGAGCCGATACACTGTTCTCTGCCCACACGCGGAGAGTGGGGGGTAGAACGCAGCCAGTCAGCCCCTAGGCTCCGGTGCAATGAGGATTACACAGTGCCCCAGGAATAGGAGCAGGTTCACTGAATCGATCTATATTCTGACAATGTCTGCACTGTGGGAAAGAATTAATTAGGGGCTCACCAGGACTAGGAAATGACTCACAAATGCTTTTGTAGAAGAGCAGGAGAAATGATGAGTAATTAGCGGGAAAGGGCACTGGTGGCTAGGAAGTAAGACAGACTTTAAGTAGGATGATGTCTAGGGGAAACCTGAACAGCATATAAAGAAGCAAATGGAAAGAAAGAGTCTGTCGAATATCTGGGCAATTTATTAGATCTTAATAACAGAGAATGTTGACAACAAGAAAAAAAAGAAAAGTATAATATAACAATGATCCCCAATGGGGACGGGTTTGTCAGCCTGAACCCTTATCTGTTGCCAGGTCACATTCTACTAACCTGTTTCTCCTTCATGTCCTCATTGAGGTTGCCATTACTGTCGCTGGACGAGGCTCCGCTCATTGGGTTTTCATGGGATCCATTGCTGCCCAAACTGCCATATCCACTGGAACTGCTGTTATGGACAGGCTGAGGGGGGACACAGAAAATCGGATTAACCTGTCTGACTACTGAACACATATTGCAGGAGAACTCTCTCACACAGCTGCTCCTCATAACCTGCTCTACAGGATATTACTGCAAATCGACATAAATTACTCTGTATACCCATAGGTTTATTTCCCCTTTATTAGATCTGCATTTATAAACAATCATATTCCCCTTTTGTGTTTGTTTACATCTGCTATACCTATAGAAATCTAATAATAATGATGTGAGTGAATTCTCTGTACAGCGCTGCGGAACTAGTGGCGTTATATAAATATATGATGATGATCACCATCAGTACAGGGTACTACATCAATACACACTGTGGGAATGCCCAGCTTTAGCACAGAGAACACAATTACTGTTATTTATTAGTCTTAAAGAATGAAAGTAATTGGTGATATCACTTAATGAGGACTTTCAGTTATTGCCTTCAGCTTATTGCTCCCCCACACCAGGTTCTGGATTGCTGGGCAGCCAATGAACATTTTATTAGTTAAAACACATTCAACAATAATCACGGTTGCATAGTATAAAGGTGAGCATTGAATTGTGACGAAAATTGGAGTTTGACAAGAATTGTGAAGAAAATGGTGTCCATCTGGTTACTTACACTGCATGGGTCGCCATTTATCAGGAAGTAAGCTAGGCACAGATGTGTCAGTTTTATAAGTCAATTTGCAATGTGAGGACTCCAAACTGATTGTGCCAACCTACATCCAATCCTATTAGAATCAATCATATGGGTTGAAATTGTCAGGGTTGAAGCAGTTATCTAAGGAGCAGGTGTATGTAATTGATGATCGCCTGCAAGACGAGCAGGTGTCCTTTCATTTGGGACATACAAGCAGCCAGATGGGGAAATTTATTTGATACAAGAAGAAATTACCTGCATGAGAAGTTGATGTATTTGTTCTGAAAGTTCCTGAATCCCAGGTTGCAGTGACCGATCTTCTATGTGTGGAGGTGCAGTAAAAATATCTTCATTAACAGGACCCCTATTAACAAAACAAAGATCTTTACAACTCGTTCTGCCATTATGTTTTGTTGTGCAACTACAAACACACCATTGTGATATGCTATGCAATCTAGGCTAGATGTCCCTAGAGTCTAGATGTAAAGTTCACTTTGCCTGTTTGTCCTTCAAATACGTTACCGAATTATCAAAACAGATCTCTTACCCCAGCAGCTAGGTGCACTTACCACCTGAGATCTACTTCCAGAAACCTCCTAATAGTTCCTAAGTTCAACGAGTAACTTGGAGAATCTGTCTTCTACCATTTTTGTAACATTCTACAGAGTCACTTACATCTGTGACTTGTCTCAGATTATTTAAAACTTCTGTTTTTGGGATATAAACAGAATTGTAAATATAATGCTTAATGTATTTTGTGTGTAATCAGGACATACCTAAAAATGAGATTAGGCTGAATGCAGTAAGTTGGGCGTACACCAATTTTCTGTGTGTAATAAATGCATTTCCATACTGCAAATGCACACCAAAATGGGTCTATCTGTAGATTTTGGCAGTTGCAAACATACACCCCTTTACACTGAGGAGCGGAACAGGGATGAGCAGGCACAAGCTCTAACATAGTGTGCCCTTGATGCATAAGAGCACAGGGCACCTGTCATACTCACATTCTGACTTTGTGTCTGCCAATGATGAAAGACACTTTTCGGCTCCAGGGGTTGATGAAGCTGGACCAACTGGTATCTATGGTGATGTACTCCCCATTACGGGCACAAAATCGTATTGGCGAGAAGTCAAAAGGCTGACCTCCATGCTGTAGAACTAGGAAACAAAAAAAACAAACATTAAGTTTCATGACACTCAATGTGCCAGATTGTTTATCTTCTGAACTTAAAGGGGGTTTTCCCATCTAACATCTAATCTTACAAATTATTACTATTCACTCACTGACATCTTCCTCATACTAGCAGCTTATTGGTTGGTTCCCTCCCCTGGAATCCCTACTGCTTGCCCAATTCAGCAGCCTCCTGGTATTTAACATCAGTGGTGACCTGTAAATATCTACAGTCAGCCCCTGATTGGACAAGCAAGAGGCAATGCAATCAGTAACCAACTGGTCTTTCTAGCGAGTGTGTTGGATCCATTCTGCTGGATCCAAGTGCTAGGACCCGGCTGAAATTAGCAAATATTGCAAGCCCCAGAGAAATACTGATGTGAGGAAAGAAACAAATAAGCAAGAAAAAACATTAACGTTAGTTAGAAAATTCCTTTTCCAAGGACCATCATAATCATCAATTTATATAGTGCCACTAATTCTGCACCGTTCAGTTCCTGCCTCATAAGAGCTTACAGTCTATATTCCCTTATTCACACAGACAGAGAAAGCGACTAGGGTTTATTTGGTAGCAGCAAATCAACCTACTAGTATGTTTTTGGAGTGTGGGAGGAAACTGGAGCACCCGGAGGAAACCCACGCAAACACACAAACTCCACACAGATAAGGCCATGGTCGGGAATTGAACTCATGAATCTAGTGCTGTGAGGCAGAAGTGCTAACCACTAAGCCACTGAGATATCCATTTACTTATCTGATTTATTCTCTGTCAGGAGTTGTGTTTTAAATCTATTACATTTATCTAGTTCCTTTCTACTGTTTAATAGCTCATGGCCAACCTCTTCATAGAGGAAATTAACTGACAACTAGCAGCTGGAACGAGCAGTGATATTATACACATAATAATTACAGATGGAGTGAGAAGTGACATTATACACATACTCTTCTTGTGCACAGCAAGCATGAGGGACCGGTCATTGGGATGCAGATGCAGAAAGATGTGACTGCCAATCAGATCTTGGGGCAAATAGCCCAACAAGGGCACAGCTCTGTGGATACGAAAGAAAACATCAGCACACAGAGCAATAGTATGCAGAACTAAATAGACGTAAAATCAGTTATCTGAGAGGAGTTACAGCTATGTAGAGTGGTCCTCTCACCTCTCATCCACATCCTGGAACAGACAGCTAGGGGTGTGAGTCGTAGTGAAGATGCGTTTATCTGCAGGGATCCGAGGAGCTACAACAAAAAAACAACAAAGCAACATAATTTGCTTATCTTCAACAACACACATAACTGGTGGAGAACATAGCCGGTTCGAAATTTTATAATGAAATGAGACTCCTGGGGGTTAAACGTATCAAGCTGCGAGTTTCCAGCGGGTTTCAAAAGTGGAGATGTTGCCTATAGCAACCAATCAGATTGTAGATATAATTTTGTAGAATGTACTAAATAAATGATAGCTGTCGGAATTTTGCAGCTTAATACATTCCCCCCCCTAATTTCTGTCTGTGGAAAAAAACTTTCTGATGCATTTTGCTAAAAATACCACTGATCACGAGTCCCTTACTGCAGGTAAGCGGATAACACTGTCATGTGATGTTTTGCAGGGGGATATTTGCAAACACTTCTCCCTGATCAAGCAGAAAAACTGTGTAAGAGAGAGGTAAATCTACTCCTCACTGAGCAGCAGCCAGATGGAAAAATAACAACATGTCTTGTAAAGTGATAAATGTAGAGCACCCTGCACCAGTTATAAACTCAGGTGTTTCCTGAGAGACGGCATTACCGAGGATTACTCTGCAAGTAAAATGACCTACAGGCATGAGAACACAGATTATACTGCAAGTTCTGTTGCATGATCTGAACAAATATAGTGTGCAATAAAAACACGGCCATACATACCTTCATATCCAGAGTGCACTCGCTCTGCGAACAGTACGCAGCTCAGCTGCTCGGTTGTGCTCCCCTCGGTCTGTACACTGATCAGGTACGGTGTCAAGCGGAAGGGGTGATAAGAGACTTCTCTCTGAGATTCGTGCCCACAACTGAAAAGTAGCACAGGGCTGTCACAAGACTATAAGCAAGGGACATGTAGTGAGCGTTCAGAGATAATGCAGAAAAATGTACCTATGGGAGAGTTAAGCTGGTATGTGTACTTGTCAGTTACCGACCTGAATGCAAGGTGAGAGAGCCAATGGTATTACCAGAGATTTCTACGTAGGAGAAATTAAAAAGCCTAAGGGGCACATTTAACAAATGACGGTATTGCACTATCGTGCACTTACTGTGTAATTAGGTAAAGGAAGTCTGCAATTGATATTTATGATAGCTCCGTTCGACTGTTCAATCTCCAAAACCATTAATTTTCGCTGCAGTTCGTTTTTTCTAACAGTCACCATACAACAGTATGGTGACTGCTCGGGGCCGGCATTTAACAAGTTCCGAAAAAACAAATTTTTCGGAAACTTGTAATGTAAATGTACGCCAGCTGAAGCTGGCGTACATCATCAGAACTGTAACATGTTCTTTTCTTCCTCGTTATGTCCAGCTCTGCTCTGGAGAGCAGAGCTGGACAGCGCATGTGTGGAGGGATCACATGATCCCTCCCTGTCACTCACAGCTCTCTCTCTGCAACTATCGTTGCAGAGACAGAGAGGGGATCTGTGTGCGCATGTCCAGTTCTTGGAACTGGATATGCGCACTTGAAGAGTGAGGAGAAGACCTGAAGACAGCGCTTCCGAAGAGGGGGGTAAGTATGTTTTTTTTTATCACTGAAACAGCAGTTTTTCGGAACTGCTGTTTCTCTGCACGGCTGTACATAAATGTGAGAATTAGTTCAATCCTTATCATTGCGATAAGGATTGAAAACTACTTTTCACTTTATGTGAATAATGATAAATGTGCCCCCAAGTCCCAACCTACCAGCTGAACTCACAAACTCACTCCAAATTCAAACACTTGTCACATTTTGAATGATAGCCATCATCATGTGCATTTACGGGCACTGCCTTCGGCGACAGTACCAGGGGAACATAACATCTCGAGCTTCAAACAGCCAGCCTCTTGGCCAAAGGAACAGGTGATGCCCCATCGCCTATAGGGGGCGCATTTAAGCCCCTCCTACATATATGGGAATCTACACCTGATCTTAGCCAAAAGGCCGATAAGCGACTTCTGTCCAGCAACGGCAATAAGCAATGGAAGCAGTTGGTTACGTCTCTTTGAGATGAACAGAAGAAAGTTTAAGATATTGTTATTACTGAATGAGATGACAGCATTGAGCCACCCAGCCTTTCACAAATGTGCATGGTCATAAACTACCATATTCCCCAAGAAGGAAGCATGTTAGTGGTTTTGTCTGTCTACAAATCTGTGCATGTGCATTATATTACACTTTAAAAAAACCTTTGTGCACAAAGAGTAGACATATAAATATATTTGCCCTGTCAGAACAAGACACCAGGGTAATGGATCATACACCATGCTACAGTCAGGCCCGGCGCTCCCATTAGGCAAGGTTAGGAACTTGCCTAGGGCGCTGGGCTCTGGAGGGCGCCTGGAGGGCCCCACAGAATTCTAAAAGACTTTAAAACTGTGCGGCAACCGCTAACCATATCTGTCACGGCCGCCGCACAGCATTCAGATGGACGGGGAGGGGGGAAGAGGCTATTTTGTCACCACCGCCCTCTCTGCTCCGTCTCCTCCCCTCCACTTACTAGTGTCAGTGAGTGGAGGGGAGGAGACAGAGCAGAGAGGCGGCGGTGGTGAGACAAGGTAAGGAGAGGAGGGAGGAGGGCGGTGATTTTTGCAGGGGGGGGGGGGGGCGGTGATTTTTGCGGGGGGGAGGGGGGGGGCGCCGCTTTTTTAAAAATGCCTAGGGCGCCGTGGACCCTAGCACCAGCCCTGGCTACAGTCCATGTAAGCCACAGAAGTAAAAAGACACCTTGGTGCCTGTAGTATCTGCAGTTTTTGCATGTTTCATTGGAAACTAATCAGAAGCAAATTCTAACACTCAACTGAATGAGTCCTTAAACTATTATTCTTATTCTTTATTTATAAGGCGCCACAAGATTTTGGCAGCGCCGTACAGATTACAAACAGTAGACCATACGGGGTATAACAGCACAGAATAATAAACCAGTAATGTAAAACCAAGACTCCAAATACTCCAAGCATAGCTACTACCGGTGCAGCTGGAGCAGAAGTAATATGTATAGAGACAGGAGGAAGAGGGTCCTGCTCACAAGAGCTTACATTCTAAAGGGAGGGCAAAAAGAACAGAAGACACAAGGGGCAGTCAGTGGAGGGGATCTAGTGCAAGAGGAGGATGAGGGACAGGGGAAGAGAGAGGGTGAGGTAATCAAGCATAGGGAGATGGTTAGGCAAATGGTCGGTAGGCTTTTAAGAACAGGTTAGTTTTCAGTGCCCATTTGAAGGTGCACAGATTAGGGGAGGGTCGGATAGAACGAGGGTCCAGAGAAGGGAGGCAACCCGGAAGAAATCTTGGATTCGGGAGTGGGATGTGGTGAACAGAATGGAGGACAGGCGACTGTCATTGGCCGATCGCAGGGGATGAGAGGGAGTGTGAATGGAGAGGAGGATGGAGATATATGGGGTGGTGGAGTGAGAGAGGCGAGGAGTGTGAAGAGCATTCTGTAGGGGAAGGGGAGCCAGAGTAAGGCAAAGCCGAGGGGAGGCAGAGCGTCGTGGAAAAAAGATAAGTCTCACAGCCGCATTAAGTATAGAACGAGGTGGGAGTGGGGGGGGGCGGTGAGGAGCTAAACCTAAAATACAAAACGTCTTATAATATTCACAAAAACATTTATGGACAGAACTTGAGATCTTTAAATTATATTTGTTCTCGGTTGTCAGTCCTTCTAGGTAAAAAATGCCTATTTGCCTTGTCATTCACATGATCACTGAAGAAGTCGGTTCTATGTAGAAAGGGGCAATGTAAACATCATTGTCTCTCATTGTGACTTCTGATTCCCCAGGTAATATACAAGTATGAATGAGATAGGTGGAGGCGCCATCCCCAATTTACACCGCGGAACACGGTCAATCAATATAGGCATGCTGGTGTATAGTCTGAAACCCTGCTGTGTAACCACTGGGTGCACATTAGCTAGCAATAGATTAAAGTACTCCTTGCAGTGCAGTGTGGGAAATAAATCGCTACCATACAGAGCACAGATCTGACAAACATTTGTGCTGTTTGTCAGAAATACAAATCAATTTCCTGCAAAGCATTTCCTGCAGAGGAGGTAAATAAGCAGATTTCATTACCACTATGTAACGGCATCATCAGTTCAAGGAAATACTTAAAATAGAGTGTATCATTCTGTGTAACACAATTAGGAGATGCTTACGTAACAAAGGATATTCTAGACTCACCTAATACGACAGTAAAATGATTTTTCTTCCACACCATCCAAATAGCCGGAATCTGAGAAAAGAGCAGTTACATAAAAATGCTGTAATAGTATGTTTCTATATCAGATCAATCAGCCTGCTCATTGGGCCTAGCAGCATAAATACTTCAATAATCAGAGATCACTGTTCTACTCTCTCCCCGATGAATTAAGTGTTTACAGACAAGTAACTCTCCACAATCACCTGAAGTAAGATGTTCAGAACCTATTTCAATATGCATTGGGATGGTCAACTAGCAGCAAGGTAATCACTACAGTATAAAAATGCTAACAAAATGTACAATAAGGATATGGAATCACTTATCCATCATGCTTGGGACTTGTAATAGAAAGCAAGAATAGAAATACGCCTACAAATGACTACTAAAAAACACAAAACTATTTTTTTATTTTAATGGTCAGGTGGAGTAGTGCAGGACTGCAACATCATCCTCTAAGCAGTGACTCAAAATTCAATAACCGTGATGCATTGTTGGGTTCATAAACTATTCCTGTGATATTCAATAGGGCAGAAGGGAAATAATGAACCCAACTCTGCATAAAGCAGAAATCCCCTCTAATGTAGAGCTTGGGTGAGAGGGGCGTAGGTGGTGTAAGGCGGGGCGTCTTACTAGTATGTTGGTGTAGACAATGCGGTTTTCAGAAAAATAGACACAGTGTAATGTGTGAGTGTAACTAGATCACGTAGAAATAACTTCTTGTAGATGTGTCCAGGTCCATCTTGAAATGTGCTCCAGCGCCGGTAGGGTTAGTACTGGATGCCAGAGGGGTTAAATCCAAGCGCTAGGGGATGTAAAAATGTATTAAAGGGAATATTTATTCATTTAAATTGTATATATTTAATGTATAGGCGCTGTGGCGCCGGTTAGTAATCATCGTGCAGTGCTGTAAATGTTAAGTCCCAGTTGCTGGGTGTGTAAATTCTTTTATTTTCATATTGGCCATGTTTTGATTTATTATGATTTTAGGGGAGATTTGTTTCTGCAACTGTCTAAGGAATGGATCCTATGCTAATTAATTATTTTCATGTGAGTGACCGACAATTGTTCAGCCTGAATATACAGCAGGGGCCGCTACCGTTCTTTCCTGTGGGGCTTTTCATCCTGTATCTTAGAACCTGTCTGACTAATGCAATAGCAAGTAATTTAGGAAGTTAAAGATTGGTGGGAATTTCGTAAGATAAATTGCGTTAACTCCAAGTTTAGAGAATATATCACATCCTGAATTTAAATATCTGATGTAATATCTCAGATGCTGTAGTGCCACTAGCAGCAATGTAAAAAGGTGCTAACCCCTCCAGGCTGATTAATGTGCAGACTGCATGAATTAGTCTTCATTGGTTTAAGGGGCAGGAGGCTTGATTGCCTCCTGCCAGGGTAAGGCTACAAAACTGTATAAAAAGAGCCCTGTTTTACCATGTAATGTATCATTCCATCTGTAACCTCTGGAAGATCGCTAGTATGGAAGAGAGGGAATAGGATTGCAAAGTAGAAGGAGGGTATAAACTGGAGAGCATATGGGTAACGGTCTATGAAAATGTGTGTGTGTGTATATGGGTTTATTATCACACTGTGTATTCATTGAACGCATGTGTGTGTATTACTGTAGTGTGTTACAAGGAGGGAGCAGTTTATTTACAGTAAGGAAGGTACTCCAATCGCACAGCTGTCACTGTCTGTGAGGCTATCCACGCACTGCACTAATATACATAGTAACATAGTTGATGAGGTTGAAAAAAGACACCAGTCCATCAAGTTCAACCTATTTTGGATCTTCTGAGATCCTGCACTTATATTTGAAATTAATCCAGAGTAGGCAACCGCCCATCTGTTTCAATTTTGAAAATCCCCCCAGACTCAATATTGCAATCCAATTTTTACCCTATATCCACTACTATCCTTTATTTTAAATTAACGGTCATATCCCTGGATACACCTTTCCGCTAAAAATTTGTCTAACCCTTTCTTAAACATATCTATTGAATCTGCCATCACAACCTTCCCTGGCAATGAATTCCATATCTTGACTGCCCTTACTGTAAAGAACCCCTTCCTTTGCTGGTTGTGAAATTTCCTCTCTTCTAACCTTAGGGGATGACCACGTGTCCTGTGTATGGTCCTTGGGGTAAAAAGTTCCCATGAAAGCTCTCTGTATTGACCCCTAATGTATTTGTACATAGTAATCATATCTCCCCTTAGACGCCTCTTTTCTAAAGTAAACATGCCTAAACTGGCTAACCTTTCCTCATAACTTAATGACTCCATACCCTTTATCAATTTTGTCGCCCTTCTCTGAACCCTTTCTAGTTCCAAATTATCTTTTTTATAGAGTGGTGCCCAGAACTGTACTGCATATTCAAGATGAGGTCTTACCAACGATTTATACAGTGGCAAAATTACACTGTCTTCCGTTGCATCTATGCCCCTTTTTATGCATGCCAATACTTTGTTTGCCCTTGCAGCTGCTGCTTGACATTGAGCACTATTGCTAAGTCTACTGTCTACGAGCACTCCCAAATCCTTTTCCATTATAGATTCTCCCAAATTAATTCCATTTAATTTATAGATTTCGTTCTTGTTTTTGATCCCTGAATGCATAACCTTACATTTATCTGTGTTAAACCTCATATTCCATTTAGCCGCCCAATCCTCCAGTTTATTTAAGTCCCTCTGTAGAGAAGCTACATCTTGCTCTGATTTTATTACCTTACAGAGTTTAGTGTCATCTGCAAAAATAGAAACTTTACTCTCTAAACCATCACCAAGGTCATTAATAAATATATTAAAAATGAGTGGTCCCAGCACGGAACCTTGAGGTACTCCACTTAAGACCTTTGACCAATTAGAAAATGTTCCATTTATCACACCTCTCTGTTCCCTATTCTCTAACCAGTTTTCGATCCAAGTACAAATTTTGATTTCTAGACCCAGTTCCCTTATTTTGTAAACCAACCTCTTGTGTGGCACTGTATCAAAGGCCTTTGCAAAATCTAAGTAGACCACATCTACTGTCCTGCCCTGGTCTAAGTTCCCACTAACTTCCTCGTAGAAACTAATTAGATTAGTTTGACATGACCTATCCCTCACAAATCCATGTTGATTCCCACTAATAATTTTATTGCGTACCAAGTAATCCTGAATACTGTCCCTTAAAATACCTTCCAGTAGTTTCCCCACTATTGATGTCAGGCTTACAGGTCTATAATTCTCTGGTTGTGATCTCGTCCCCTTTTTAAACAACGGCACCACATCTGCTATTCGCCAATCCCTTGGTACTGAGCCTGATGAGATTGAATCTCTGAAAATTAAGAATAGCGGTCTAGCTATTTCCGAGTTTAACTCTATAAGGACCCTAGGGTGTATGCCATCTGGACCTGGAGCTTTATTTATCTTAATATTCTTCAGTCGCCTTTGGACTTCTTCCTCTGACAACCAAGTATTAATTAATGGCATGGTTTCATTTCCATTTTTATGTATTACTCCTGCCATTTGTTCCTCTCTGGTAAATACAGAAGAAAAGAACGTGTTTAATATCTCTGCTTTTTCCTTAGTATCATTTATCAATTCACCCATCTCACTTCTTAGGGGTCCTATATTATCTTTTTTAATCCTTTTGCCATTTATATACTTAAAAAACTTTTTGGGGTTTGTCTTACTTTCTTTTGCAACATGCCTTTCATTTTCTAATTTAGCCAATCTAATTTCCTTTTTGCATGTTTTATTACATTCCTTGTACCTATGGAAGGACTCCTCTGACCCTTCAGACTTAAACAATTTAAATGCACGCTTCTTCCTTTGCATTTCTTCCCTTACCTTTTTATTTAGCCACATTGGTTTAGACTTAATTCTTTTACATTTATTTCACATAGGAATGAACTTATACATGTATGTTTCCAACAACATTTTAAAGACAGCCCACATTTCTTCCGTATTTTTTCCTTCAAAGGCTTTGTCCCAGTCTATGCTCTTTATAGACTCCTTTAGCATATTAAAATTTGCCTTTTTAAAGTTTAAAGTCCTAGTTGATCCCTTATACTGTTGTTTCTGGAAACTAATTTCAAATGAGACCATATTATGATCACTGTTTCCCAAGTGCTCCTTTACTTGAATATTTGATATTACGTCTACATTGTTTGTTATTACTAGGTCCAGTATAGTCCGGTTCCTAGTTGGTTCCTCAACTAATTGGGACATGTAATGGTCTTTTAGCGTGCTCAGAAACCTATTTCCCCTAGCTGTACCGCAGGTCTCAGTACTCCAATCAATGTCCGGATAATTAAAATCCCCCATAATTAAAATTTGACCTAGTTGTGTAGCCTTTTCAATTTGCTGTAGAAGTTGGGCTTCCTCAATCGTACTAATATCTGGCGGTTTATAGCATATCCCTATCAGAAACTTCTCTGAACTTTTTCCTCCGCTGGATATTTCCACCCACAATGCCTCTATATTATCACCAATATTCTCGTATATAACTTCCTGAATACTTGGTTTTAATTCTGGCTTAATATAAAGACATACTCCTCCTCCCCTTTTATTTACCCTATCCCTCCTGAAGAGAGAATAGCCTTCCAAGTTGACTGCTTAGTCATGTGTATCATCCCACCAGGTCTCAGTAATACCTATAATATCATACTGCTCATTCATTGCTACTAGTTCTAACTCCCCCATTTTACCTGTCAAGCTTCTTGCATTTGCAAGCATACACTTAAGTCTATTGCCTCCCTTAGGTATTTATTTTTGCTTTAAAAAGGGCCGCTCCTTATCGGCTATGCTTCCCTTTCCCCCCTCTCCACCCCCTTTACTCTTGTTAAATTCCTCCTTACTACTCTCAATGTCTATCCCATAAATACTTGCTTGCCCCTCCCCCCCGGAGCCTAGTTTAAAATCTCCTCCAACCTTCTAACCATCCTCTCCCCTAGCACTGCAGCCCCCTCCTCATTCAGGTGCAATCCATCACGACAATAAAGGTGGCAACTGACCGAGAAATCAGCACAGTGCTCTAAGAATCCTAAACCCTCCTTCTACACCAATCTTTTAGCCACGCATTAACCTCCCTAATCTCCCGCTGCCTCCCTGGACTAGCGCGTGGCACAGGTAGTATTTCCGAAAATACTACCTTGGATGTCTTTGCCTTAAGTTTGCGACCTATGTCCCTGAAATCATTCTTTAGGACACCCCTTCTTCCTCTAACTCGGTCATTGGTGCCAACATGCACCAAAACCGTTGGGTCATTCCCAGCCCCTCCCAACAATCTGTCCACCCGATCCGCAATATGCCGAGCCCGAGCACCCGGGAGACAACACACTGTTCGGCATGCACGGTCCCGGTAACAGATTGCCCTATCTACCTTCCTAATAATTGAATCCCCTACCACCACAATCTGCCTGGGTCCCTGAGTAACTTTGGTCCCCTCTGTACTGGAGAGACCATTCCCCTGGTTGCTAGAGGAAGCAGTGTCATCCAACTCTACCAATTCTGAACTGCCTTCCACAGTATCTTCATCCAATCTGGCAAATCTGCTGGGATTGCCTAGCTCAGAACTGGCCTGTCTCTTCCTCCCTCTGCTACCCCTAGTAACTGTTACCCAGCTGCCTACCTGTGCATCATCCTCTGTCTCTGCTCCACCCTGCTCAGATAACGCATCCACGGTGAGCTGTAAACTCTGCTCCAGGTTGGCAATGTCTCTCAATGTTGCAATGGTCTGCTTTAGATCAGTTACCTGGGCTTCCAAAGAGACCAATTGCTCACATTTCTCACAGAGGTATAAACCTTGGAACACTTGCTCCAAGTGTGCATACATATGACAAGATATGCATTGAGTGAGATCATCAAGCCTGCTACTACTCATCTTATTATGGCTAACCTAACTTCTTATAGCCTACAGTGAACTTTAGTACTAGCCTTTCCTAGCCACTTACCAGATTAAACCCCTTCCTGGATTCTACTCCTTACTGGAACCAACTCCACACTTTAAACAAAAACAGCACTTGAAATCAAAAAAGCAGTGAAATCACAAGCTCCTATCATGCTACCATTTGTTACACAGGCTTGTCTCGCAGCAATCAGCAATGTCAATGCTATTAATTTAGACATGTTTCTGTTTAGTATGTATGGCTCCTCACCAGTTCCATTGCAGATGTTCCAGGATGGCAGTCTGTACGGGGTAGTGGAGCTGTAAAACACACTAACATCTTGCGGGGCCAGGAGCTCCACAAACCGAACATGGGAAAATAGTTCTGCACTACAGCGTAACACAACCGAGGCCTGCTCCGAAATGTAGAGGATACGTCCAGTCACTAAGGAAACGGTCACAGCAAATACATCCTGTGTGTAAAGCAATACAGAATATTACTTACAGTTCCACTATCATCACAGCAACCTAACCATAGATTCTCATCATGTTTTCCACATTCATAATTTGGGCTCAAACATTCCATTCCATGCCACGTTGCAACATTACCCAACGCTGCAAGCTCCTTAACTGGCTCAAATCTAGCAGTAAATTTATGGCTGGCCAGAGGCTATGACATCTCTAGCCGAACATAAACGTACATGGTCA
Organism: Mixophyes fleayi; assembly: GCF_038048845.1. Lineage (NCBI taxonomy): Eukaryota > Metazoa > Chordata > Amphibia > Anura > Limnodynastidae > Mixophyes > Mixophyes fleayi. Next base: position 68,862,389 of record NC_134404.1, on the reverse strand, counting down.
CCACTGATGGAAACTTATGAGTTTTGTTCCTGCCCCTTTGGTCATGAGAACATGTTGTTCAGAGTGACCACCAGGTACTGAATAAGGGCTTGTCTGAAACATGCCATCATGTATGTAAGAACCCCCATTCTGGCTGAATGACCACCCTGGTAAGTATAGGGACACGTTTTACTTCCATGGGGATTACAAGCAAAACAGATTTACCATTCTGCCCAATCAGATTTTCATAGATGTGCGAGTGTGCGGCCAATTTAAGAACATAAGACAAATATATTATCACACATCACAAAGCCCCTGCTCTGAGAGGATGAGATGACAAGCAGGATTTTAGATAAAATGACTCAACATACTGTTGTTCATCTATAGAGTTAATTTCAGGTCCCACGGTACAGCAGCATGAAGATCTGGAGGTATATGTGAGCAGAAGTGCAGCATTTCTCTAAGTGCTAGTTACAGAACATACAATGCACTTACAGTATAGTGCAATCTTCAGGTGTACTATTATTATTATTATTAATTTTTATTTATAGGGCGCCACAAAGTATCCGTAGCGCCGTATAAGGACAAACAATGGCACAGTACAAGGTGAAACAGCACAGTACAAGTAACAGTAAGCACTATAACTCTGGGGGCTCAGGCACAGCATGAAAGAGAGGGAGGGAGGGGAAAAGTGAGTACAGGCAGGTAACTATGGCCCAAGAGGGTGGGCACGGATGACAGGTTGAGAGTCACTGAGGGGAGCGGAGAGAAGCGAGAGGAGACAGAGGGCAGAGGGACTGAGAGGAGGTGAGCTGAGTAGCTGGAGAGCGCAGTTAAAAGTGATGGAAACAGAAGGTAGGAGAGCCCTGCTCAAAGGAGCGAACAATCTAAAGGGAGGGGAAGACAGACAGACACATGGATGAGACGGAGAGACGGGAGGAAGGGGGAGAAGGGAAGAAAAGATGGGAAAGAGAGGTAGCCGACCGGTGGGAGTTTAGGCATGAGACTGGAAGGCTTTAAGGAAAAGGTGGGTTTTTAATGTTCGTTTGAAAGAGGACAGATTAGGGGAAGTTCTGATGGAGCGGGGGAGCTTGTTCCAATGGAGGGGAGCGGCGCGGGAGAAGTCTTGGATACGTGCGTGAGAGGAGGTAATCAGAGGGGAAGAGAGGCGACGATCGTTGGACGATCGCAGTGAGCGGGAGGGAGTGTGAATAGAGATAAGGTTAGAGATGTAGGGAGCAGTGGAGTTGGCGAGGGCCTTGTAAGTCAGAGTGAGGAGCTTGAAAAGTATTCTGTAGGGGAAGGGGAGCCAGTGAAGGGCTTGGTAGAGTGGGGATACAGAGGTGGAATGGCGAGAGAGGAAAATAAGCCTAGCAGCGGCGTTAAGTACAGATCTAAGGGGAGCGAGATGAGAGAGGGGGAGGCCGATAAGGAGAAGGTTGCAGTAGTCCAAGCGGGAGATAATCAGAGAGTGGACGAGAGATTTGGTGGCATCCTGGGAGAGGAAGGGCCGAATGCGGGCAATGTTGCGAAGCTGGAAACGGCAGGATTTGGCGAGAGAGTGAATGTGAGGGGCAAAGGAGAGAGAGGAGTCGAGGATGACACCTAGGCAGCGGAGTTGGGGAACAGGGGAGATAGATGAGTTGTCAACAGTGATGGAGAGGTCAGAGGGGAAGGAGGTACTAAAGAAGCATTATCTATCTCTAAAATAAAGCCGTCACAGAAAGGGATAACCTTAATGCCACTATATATAAGAGGTCAATGGCGTTCACAGTCTGCTTATCAAGATGTAAAGCAAAGTTGCATTATAGTTTATTTACATAAATTAATAAATAACGGTCATCACCCAGTGACTATACAGATTTTGGTGCAATTTTTTGCTGTGTGCATGATTGTTATTTGCATATCTACGCTCCAAAAAATTGTCAACACTGTTCACACATCTCAATTTATTTAATGCTATTATTATTTGGCTACTTATTGGCAAACTTGTGTATCCAAAGACACAAATGTCTAGGGCTAGGGGAGAAGGAAACCAGGGATGTAGCCGATCACTGAAATGTTGGAACAAGGACATTTTAGGGAGAGAAGTGCAATCATTACTGCAGAAAGTTAGATCTGCTTTATCTCTACACAGCACAAGCCATCGTTATACCCTTCAGGCTCACACTGTACACATGAAACGTTAGTCTGCACAGACAACCTCTCCTGCTCTCTCACCGTGTTGTTCTTCGTGAACTCAGAGGTGATGGTGGCTATCTCCTGCACTGTGTAGCTAGGAAGATTCTGGCTGCACGGATGCTTGTCATTTACCATCGGCAACTGATAATACTCCTCATTCGCTAAAGAATAAAAGAAGAAAAAACACACATAGAACTCCACACAATACTGAAAAGAACCACATATGGTGTGTAATCAGTAACAGCGGAGTAGGCAGAAAGTGGTGAAAATTATTTGGCAAATTTTAATAGTAGTATAAAGCAGACCGGTATATTAGCACTGTGTTTTACAAAGAAATATATAATTCGATCATACTTTTGAAAGGCTTTATCTATAAATGGTTTTTAAATGAGCCATTTTTAAGAAAGTAGTCTTCATTTTAGAATAGCTTTGTTGTCTTTAGTATTTTTTTGGTGCAGATTTGAAAGATTTTTTTTTTAATAACAAATGTAGTGGTTATTTGGCAACTTGAACCCAGACCCATCATCGGCAATTGGCCTGTGATTAAGACTTTGTGGGGCATATTCAATTAGCTTTTGGATTCGCGGTAACGCGCGTTACCGCGAAAAGTGCGCGTTCTTGCGGGTATTACGGTACCGCATTAACGCAGATTTTCGTACGCAACCCTATGGGCTGCGAACGAAAATCCACGTTATTGCGGTACCGTGTATTACGTTTCGCGGCCGTTCCGGCGCGTTACCGCGAATCCAAAAGCTAATTGAATATGCCCCTGTGAGTCTAAATTGTAGGCAAATGTGTTTTAGTATAAGACCTGATTTTACCTGCACTGTTTGTCAGTATAAAGGATCTTCTACAAATGTTAAAGATATTATACATAAACAAGGGTAGTACTCACTGTGTAGTGAACCCCTATAAAGCAGTGGATTATTATTATTATTATTAATTTTTATTTATAGGGCGCCACAAAGTATCCGTAGCGCCGTACAAGGACAAACAATGGCACAGTACAAGGTGAAACAGCACAGTACAAGTAACAGTAAGCACTATAACTCTGGGGGCTCAGGCACAGCATGAAAGAGAGGGAGGGAGGGGAAAAGTGAGTACAGGCAGGTAACTATGGCCCAAGAGGGTGGGCACGGATGACAGGTTGAGAGTCACTGAGGGGAGCGGAGAGAAGCGAGAGGAGACAGAGGGCAGAGGGACTGAGAGGAGGTGAGCTGAGTAGCTGGAGAGCGCAGCTAAAAGTGATGGAAACAGAAGGTAGGAGAGCCCTGCTCAAAGGAGCGAATAATCTAAAGGGAGGGGAAGACAGACAGACACATGGATGAGACGGAGAGACGGGAGGAAGGGGGAGAAGGGAAGAAGGGATGAGAAAGAGAGGTAGCCAACCGGTGGGAGTTTAGGCATGAGACTGGAAGGCTTTAAGGAAAAGGTGGGTTTTTAATGTTAGTTTGAAAGAGGACAGATTAGGGGAAGTTCTGATGGAGCGGGGGAGCTTGTTCCAATGGAGGGGAGCGGCGCGGGAGAAGTCTTGGATACGTGCGTGAGAGGTAATCAGTGGGGAAGAGAGGCGACGATCGCAGTGAGCGGGAGGGAGTGTGAATAGAGATAAGGTTAGAGATGTAGGGAGCAGTGGAGTTGGCGAGGTGCTGGATGATGTGCACATGTAGGTGACAAATACACAAATCAATTTAGGTAACATGTTGCGCATGGTTAAATCAATTCAAGTTAGACAAAGTGATTTAATGTTACTTATGTGCTTTGATGTGTGAAGTCACAAGAGAGTGGAGTCTGACTGAGGACACAATTATGGTTAGACTGGGCAAGCTGAAAAGGCTTTTCTGGCATATGGCTAAACACATCAAGAACGTGATTCCTAGAAAATGAATGTGCTGTGGTGTCTTACATAGCATATACCGGAACTGGAGGTGTGTCTGTAGAGAGAGAGAGAGAGAGAGAACACCCGCTGCGGATTGCTGCATTACCTTTCACCTGCTGCATGCACTGGAGGGCATAGCGCAGTGAGGCAGCTGTGCCGGACTTTCCCCTAAACCGCTTCTCACGTGGCAGACAGAAGCGGATTTCCTTGAGAATTTTCAACAGTTCCTTTTGCGTTTTGGCTTTAGCCGGCTGCTCACTGCTGTAAAGAGAATACGTAACATAATACTAATGTGCCAGAACAATCTCAAGTGAAAATGTTGGTAGGTTCTCTGACTGGTCCACACTACAGATTAAGCATCAGCATGCACACACATGATCAAACACCATAAACGATGTGCACAATCATGACACAATGAGCATCAGATACATAAGGACACAAGCAAAGGAGGAGCTTAAACTAAACCGTGCCGGGAGACAGACAAGTGCACAGGTGGCTTACCTATAGCCGCTAGTGGAGGGATTCTGTTCAGAGTCAGCCATCATTAAAGAAAAAGCATTGGAGCTGCAAGAAGGTTGTCGGCGTTCAGAAGAGCTGTAAGCAGAAAAGCACAGAATAAATGGTACATAGACATGTTTTCATGAACATATATTGCATGCAGGGCCGGATTAAGGTAATGGAGGCCCCTGGGCTAATGATCCGAGCCGCCCCCAAGGCACTTCCTTCTCCTGGCATTGCGGTCCTTCCCCGGAGCGCTGTACGCTCTTTACTGAGGAAATCTCGTGACAGTGAGACTCACGAGATCTCCGCAGTAAGGAGACTACAGCATGCCGCAGTGAAAGTGCTCAGCAGCATTGATCACGCCGTGGGCGCCCCCGCCCCCGACCGATCAATACTGCTGCTGAGCACTTTCAAGGCCCCCTGGATGCCCAAGGCCCCTGGGCTGTAGACCAGTTAGCCCTAGGGTTAATCCGGCTCTGATTGCATGCAGACACAGCGAAGCAACGTGACTTGTTTAATTCTTGTAGGAAGGCGTATAGTATTCATGCAGAAGAATAGAAATATTACTCTTATGTTTATGGAAAGTGATCAGTTAAGGTCATACCGCAGCATCCTGGCCACTCTTTCATGGTCATTGCTGACAAGGGTCATGGTTATCAAACAGGCGCATGTAATCAGTGACCTGCAGCATGTCCCAGCATTCTATTTACAGCAACTATAAAAGGTTAAAGCCATGTGCCGAGCCGTGATACTGGTGAGTTTGTTGGTTGTCAGCTATGACAGGCTCACTTTGGTGAAGAGGAGCCGGGATGCTGTGAGTACTTTTTTTTTTTTCCCATTCATTATTTGTATCCCCCCCACACACAAAACAGTAAAGTCTACATGTAATAATGACCACCACGGCAAAAACCTATGCACATTTATATATGAAATAGTCACACAAAGCCATTCCATATGCTGTATTATGACTAGCCAAGCCTCAATGCAACGTAAAAACTTTATTGAAAGATCACTAAACCTTAAATGGAAGTTGCTTTACATAAATCAGCCACTAACATTAATCATAGAAAGATACTTAATAATCCCTATATATTGGTAGAACTTTAGAACATTTAACTTTATATTTCCCGCACACCTGAGTGCTCCACTATTGGCCATTTTCTGCAAAACATGGCTTAAAGAGGCTACCGGAAACGTCCTTCGATGGATTATGAATATGAAGTGTCGTGTATAGGAAAATACCTTTACTTATATCTCAAATATAATCTATTCTGGAAAACTTCCCAAACTTTTACATATATTAGTCAATGTTCTTAGTAGCTTTTTGACATAACGAGCCAACTTGTATTAAAGTTAGTGGGCCATTAAACAAAGTAAAATAACTGCAAGGGAGCGGATAAGGAAGGCAATGGAATTTAAGTTGTAATGTGCGCACATACATTAAAGAAGACAAACTACTTGTTGTACTGGAATAATTAGGTCAAACCTTTATTTCCACATACTGTACATACACATGTAGATAGTATTTATCCCAACACACTTTGTATGTACACATTTAACCCTGGATTACCAGCTATATTTAGGCACGAACTGTGTAAGGCAAAGTGAGGATCTTTAATCTTAGAATCCTGGCCGGTGGAAAGAGGTCAGAGCAGGTCTACTACATAAGCACATTTACCTGGACCACAGACAGTTCATTATTAGCCTACAACATTAATAGGATGAACAGTATAACTTATCAAGGCATCTGGAACTCACTCCAACAAGCTCCTTTCTTATAGATTATAATCTCAACCTGTCAAAGAGACTTATCCAGATAAATTAGTCATAAAGCCAGTAAGGGCCGTTTCTTATACTTCGGTACAGTGAGCTACTAAACTACCGCTCGCGCCTTTATATTTCTCTTGTGAAATCATACTCTGGAATTTGCAAGATAGTTGGTTCTCCTGCTCAAACACTCCTGCCGCAACATTACATAACCCTGTACTTTTTCTAATGTTGATAGCTTTGATCCTGATATACTGATTGGGTGGGGTACGGAATAATGGTTGCCATTATTCCGACAATACTTACCCCGACGTGGTGACCTCTAATGGCTCCTACCCGACCTGGCTTCAAGAAGACCGCTGTGACCGGCGACTGCAAGGGATAGCAACCTCTGAAGAATCCGAATAGTCTTGATGACATCACTGCCAACCGCGACGCCATCAAGACTAATACTTACTTTTTAAAATAATTTAAGCTAATTATATTGTATTATATTGAAACCGGAGCACCTGGAGGAAACCTACTCAATCACGGGAAGAACATACAAACTCCTCACAGATAAGGCCATAGTCAGGAATTGAACTCATGACCCCAGTGATGTAAGGCAGAAGTGCAGGGGGTGATTCATGTTCATCCCGTTTGTATACCCGGTGGAGCCTTGGGACCTAAATTTGGTTCTTAGGGCCCTGGTTAAAGAACCTTTTGAACTGTTGGAATCTGTATATCTTCGGTATCTCACCTGGAAGGTGTGTTTTTTTTGTTTTGTTTTTTACCTGGCTGTTACCTCTGTACACCGATTGTCTGCATTGCGGCCGTTGTGTTGTACCCCCTTTCTGGTCTTTCATCCAGAAAAGGCAGTACTTCACGCCAAGCCCTTGTTTGTTCCAAAAGTTATCTCATTTAGACCAGGAGTTTGTGGTGCCAACCTTCTTTCCATGTGCATGGTCTTTGAATCCGTTCTTGCTACTGCTGGATGTGGTTTGGGCTCTTTGGGGCTATGGGTCCACACTGCAGAAATTCACAAAACTTCTGATATGTTTGATGTGCACAAGCGGGCTTGGCCGGCCACTCGGTTGTCCTTGGCTAGATTGACTACTTCCACTGTTGGCCTATGTTCAATTGGCTAGACCGGTGCCAGGGGGCTTGACAGCTCATTCAAACAGGGTCGATAATGCTTCCTGGACGGCGCATCATGGAGCTTCAGCCATACAGTTATGCCAGGTGGCTTCATGGTTGTCTGTCCACACTTTTGTGAAATTGTACAGATTGCAGGGCTTTGCATCTCAGGATGCCAACTTTGGCCGCAAGGTTTTGCATGCAGCCGTTTTCAGAGCAATCCACCCCCCCCCCCCCCTCCCGGGGCAGTTTTGTAATGTCCCTAATGTGTTGCAGTGTCCCCCAATAGGGCAACAGAAAATAAGATTTTTGTACTCACTGTAAAATCCCTTTCTCCTTGTCCATTGAGGCACACAGTGCACCCACTCTAGCTCTGTGTTATATGATGGGTTGCATGTTGTTTGTTCTGGTTGACCTTTTTCTGCCCTCCTTTTGGGCTTTGTTATGCATAAACGGAATACTGCTTCCTATGGGAGGGGTATAGTAGGGGTGGAGCTACACTCACAGTTTTAGTGTTAAAGTGTCTTGACTCCAGGAACACCTACTATACCCAAATGTGTCGCAGTGTTGTGACACATTACAAAGGTTTGTTAAATCATAAATGTGACAGTTCTCCAAACAATTATGTGCGAGTACTTCGGGTAAAACCTTGATAATTACTGGTAAAGTCACTGAAGAGAGAATAATAATAAAGTTGCAGCAGGGGAAAGAAGGATACACATGTCACCGTCTTCCCGACCCCCACGTACAGGGGTGTGAGAGAAGCAGAGGCCTCCGGATGAGAGCAGCAGGAGAGGTGGTGTCAGACGATGAGAGGAGGTTATAGGAATTGGGGATGAAGAAGTCATGGATGGAGGTCAGTTTATTGCAGACACATCTGACATTTCAGATGAAGAGGATGCTCTAGCAACGGGGCAAGGAGGGGTATGCACAGGAGGAAAAATAGGGTTAGAGTACAGAGCAGGGGACGAAGTGGGGTAAGGGTGAAGAGGAAGGGGATGTTACAAAAGGAAGGATGTGTGACGCTATGGAACTGGATGGTCCCGGTAATAAAGGAAAATGTATAGTTGGGTCTAAATCACCCTTAATAAAATTACATTCTCAACAGATTAACATATTTATTTATCTGCAGGCTTGTAATTACTATAAAAAAAAAGTATAATCCGTATTTCTGAATTTTAGCTATGACGGTACTCTCATTTGTTGTCTGAACTTTAACAATCTGCCTTATCCTGACCAGTCTATTGCCTTTAGGATTTTCAACGCACCTCTGCTCTCTATTTAGCACTCATCTTTCCCCTCTGCATCTTCACTGTTTTCCTACCTTTTTGAGGCAAGATCCTTTCCACTTTCATCGGATTCATTAAGTTCATTGCTGCTAGAGTCATTTGTTTCCATATCATCTTGTAGATGGGTGATAGGATCTCCAAGATCTTCTGTCGAGTGATGACTCTGCATGGCTTCTGCCTGGTGGGCCCTTGGAGACCCATTTGTAAGAAGATTCTCAAGTGTGGTATAGTGTCTCTGTGATATGATGTCTCCAATGTGAAATGAACCACAACTCTTATCTTTGACACAAGTCCCATGGCCAACAAGGTGTCCATCTGTTGAAGGATCTCCTGGCTTTGAGGGCAACATTCTTACTGTCTCTACAGAGAGCGGTTGCACCATGCTACTAGATCCCTGTAAGCCAGCCATTGCATTTTGTGAAAGTGATACATGGCTGTTACTGCACCCCGGTGGAAAGTGTTCATCCTGTTTAAAGTGAGGGCTGGCATTGAGCAATCCTGTAGAGACATTGTGTTGGCTTGGTGAGAATTCTGAAGACTGGAGTTGTACACTTGTTGTTAAATCTCTAAGTGCTCTACGAGACATTGTGACACTAACTGGAGATCTTGTTGCAAGTTTTAGCTCTGGTTGGGCATCACATTAAATAGAAGACATCATCAGAGTCGTACAGTGTAGAAACACCTGGATAAAAGAGAGAATGTGTTCATTAAAGAAAACAAACAAAACAAAAGCGAACGAAAATAATATAAACAATATAAACAAAAGCGGTCTACTTGCTCTAGGCAGGGTATGCTTGCTTTTGCAAGATTGAAGGCATAAGCTGTTCTCTTAAAAACTCTGCCGGTCATTATATTATTCTCTGCAAATCCATACACTGTTCTGCAGTTGCTTATGCCATCATATACTGCATTGTGATAATGCAGAAAGTAAGAGGAAAGTAAACGCTATGAACTGTGTAACTGATTTATTTCCCCCCCCCCAGTGTTAATTAGTAATCAAAAAGTAATAGTGTCCATTATGAATGAATTCCTCCTGTTTTGTTGGCAAGTCTGGAATTTGGAGAAACAAAGACTATCGCACAGACCTGAATGTCTCCTTAACAAACTCCCTGCCCCTCTAGACTGCAAAGGAAAACCACATGCATATAAATCATTCCTTTACCTAAAAAGAACATGATACCGAGTACTCACATGTAGACATTGCCAAGACCACACTCAGAGTCCATCTGCAAATCATGTCAACACCCCCAAAATATACTAAAATTCAACTTCAGACTGCCGGACAATGAAAGCCCAAAATGTTCTCACAGGGATGGTACATGCATATGTAATGTCACTTATTCCCCCCCCCCCCCAACCTTCTGCTATTCTGGAAACATACAAATCCCAAAAGTGCTCCCTTTGTATATGATCACTATATCAACTTCTATCAAAAGATACTTAAAATACTACATATAAAACAATGTCCTATAACCATCCTGGATAGTCCTTGCTCACCCCAACAATATCCTCTGCGAGTGAAGCATACCCCAAGTGTCTGCAGTAAAAGTCAACTTCCTCTGCTCCATCAAATTCCAGAAAATGTTAAATAAAGACCATCATCTCTCCAAACTTGCGGCTCGGAATGACCCTGAATGTAAAAGATGTTGTGTAAGCTGTTGCAGGCAACCTACATCTGAATCCTGCCGGCTCTCATCTATAACAGAGGGAGCATAGACATAGCCTCACCCCCTCCCACATAAACACGTTATATAAACCCTTCTCCTATCTAGGCTACGCACCCATGTGACTCAACCACACAAATGCCAGATACTTCTAATCTCACAAAATTCTCTCGCTGCAGGCACCCATCAAGCCAAATTCTCAGCAGCTTGATGTTTTTATTAACCATTTCTTTGCAGGAGCAACCTGCAGCAGAACTGTTAAGAGAATGCTGCATGTGTTCTGGAATGTAAGTGTACGCTACATAAAACCTGTATAATTATTGCCTTTTTAATGACAATCCAAATGTATGCCTCGAATAACAGACTTTTGTGTCCACAAACAAGAATTATGCAACAGAAACACCACAAACCTGTCATCTCCTTTTTATACAACGTATGCTGGGGTTGTTCTGCTTATCATTTAGGAGTGTAAGAAATTAATAAAATATAACCTCACAAATCTCTCTTATAATACAGAACTGAGAATTAAATCTCTGATGAGGATCTTATAAGGACAGCTCACAAGCTACACCATGGTGATAGCATATTAGAACACATTTACAAAAAGAAAAACACAATTATCTTTGAAGTCACTCACAGACTGTGGACAGGGTCTTAAAGGGAAACAGACATCACAATATAGTACCAGATAGGTGCTTTTAGAGGCACTGAATAAGTGCTCAAGTAGCCGAATGTTAGGAATTTATGTAAATACATTTTTATATCTCTTAACAAAGATAAAGTAACAGAGGCACTACCATAATAAATTAAAGGCCAACTCTACTTTGTTATTTTACTTTATTCACAAACAATAGTATATTTTTTAATACAGTACTCCAAGGTCAGGATGATTCATACTACCACGAAATGTCAAGGAATACAAAATGCCAGTAGGAAGCCGACAGTCCAAGTTCCCAGACATCAGCTTTGGCAGCTACAGGTAACAGTAACATGAAGAGTTAAGGAGGTAAGTCAGAGATTGTATTACAAGAGAATAAATAGGGATTGGCTAATAACATAATAAAATTGAAACAAACAGTGGGTCTGCCTTTCAGTAGGGTCCATGACAAATAAGTAAAGACCATGCTTAATGAGAAAACAACAGACACATTGGGATAGATTTATTAAACCTTCTAAAACGTTAAAGTGGAGGTGATGCCCTTAACAACCAATCAGATTCTAGTACTGGATGTAAACTCACTGAAACACAAGTAACAGTTGAATAGGTACCATAGAAGTATGTTATCATAAATCCAATTGGGAATGGATTATGGATTACTAATCTAAAATGTGGTTGATATTTCCCCCTTGTCATCCATTATTAGTTGATTCCTTCCTTTACCATCTTGTTTTTATAGGAGATATAGGGGCATATTTATTGACTAGCGCATTTATGACATGATTATCTTCAGATGGCGTTAGCCATCGCACAAGCTCTAAAAATCTCTGATTTTAATTTTAATCATGCACAATTTATGAAGGGTTCATTGCAGGAGAAATCAAAGATTTCATGTTATATAGATTAGTATGGGGAATGCGCAGTTCTGTAATTCAGTAATCTTTATAAAGCTCTGCTTTTTGCAGAATATCAGGATGGCGCTACCTGTCATTTTCTATGGGATCCAGCTGCATCCTCTCTGGCTTTGCTGGATCCCTCACGTGTGGAAGTGCTATCTGCATGCGCATAGCACTTCCTCATTCACCGGCAGCGCTAGGATGCCAGTAAATAGTAAAAAGAGTTCTTGCTAGAGGGGGGACTTTGCCGGGGCTCCCGAAGTAACCCCCGGCATAATGAATTACAGTGGTGCTCAATTATGCATATCTTCGATTTGCAGAGATAATGATGGTCACCGCATAGTTTTAATACTTTGGGGCACATTTATCATTAATCGGCAAAAGTGAGAAATAGTTATCAATCCTTATCGCAAGGATAAGTATTGAACTATTTCTCACATTTATTAAAAAGGAAACACAGAAACAGCAGTTCCGAAAAACTGCTGTTTCTGTGATAGAAAAAAATCACACTTACCCCCCCCTCTTCGGACGCGCTGTCTCGGGATCTCCTCTTCGTTCCTCTTCTTCCTTTAATTGCGCATGTGCAAGTCCCCACTCTGTCTCTGCAACTATTGTTGCAGAGTGAGCGCGCTGAGTGACAGGGAGGGATCATGTGATCCCTCCACACATGCGCTGTCCAGCTCTGCTCTTCGTAGCAGTGCTGACAGCAGTGGATTTCTTCAATTAGGATGATGTACGCCAGCTCCAGCATTATCAAGACAAGTTCCCGGAAAAAAAAATAATTCGGGACTTGTTAGATTGCGGCCAGGAGCAGTCACCATTCTGTTGAATGGTGACTGCTCGCAAAAACGATCAGGAGTGCAAAGCAGCAGATATCCATGATATCTGCTGCGATGCACCTTTAATAAATTTGCGGAGGGCACATCGGGACTTTAATTCCACGGTAAGTGCACAATAGTGCACTACCATGATTTGTTAAATATGCCCCATAGACCCCTTAGGTCAATTCCAAATACATCCATCTAGCATATCTATAATTAAATGGATTGTTCAATGGTACATATAAAGCTTTCTGGTGTTTATAATTTTCCAAAAGAGCTGCAAACAAGTTAGAATAATGTCCCTGTTCTGCATTGTTTCTGTGTGTTAATGTTTGACTGCTGTGTTTTTGTGATCAGCAGAAAATATTTTGAAGTCAACCAACCTGATCATTTTCAATTTAATTCTCACAAAACTGGGCATTTTCCCTATACATCTTAGTTTTAAGCAGGGATCACAAAGGTCATGGTGCAAATATACCTTAAAATTATACTGGTCCACTACTATTCTCAATATCCCTGTTCCAGTTCTCACTCTTGTTATGATCCTTTAGTTCTGCTTACACAGAAGCACAGACTCAGCATTACACAAATGTACAGCTAGATATGTTTATCTTCACACTGAAATAGGTCACTAATCAACAAACTGTAAAGGAGCAACAGACTTGTTATCAGCATCAAGCAAAGCAATTGTTATTTTTTTCCATTGTAATACATACCAGCTGAGAGGTTAGTGTGTAATGATAGTGTACAAATATAACAATAGCTAGATACAAATTACAGTGATTGTATATGTAAGGCAACACCTACTTACTGCACTGATAACTATACAGGTAATTGTGAATATTATTTGTATATTTATTTTGCCAATAAATACCATTTCAAACACTGCCAACTCCTAATGCAACTGCTGACCTGATCGCAGTCTTTTTGGCTAACGTGCCCCAATTGTAGAACTACAACAGCATATATCAAAGTCAATCATCTGTGTATAGTGTACAATTTTTATTAAATATACATTATATCAAAAGTAATTATCACTATCAGTACAGAGAAATAAATATGGGACAAACGTTATTATCTTTACACTGACAACGGCTAATGTTTGCAGCCAATGAAACCACTACAAAACTAGCACTGATCAGCACAAAACAGTGAGAATAAAAGCAAAACTGGAGACATGAATGAAATGTAATTATTGTAATCATCCTGGTCTTCTACGTAAGTACAGTACTAGATCACAGGAATTAATGCCTGATAAAACACATATAATATTACCTGTGGTAAGTACTAGTATTTTAGGGACACAAACAAATGTCCTGTCCATTACACAATCAGAAACAATGTATGTCAGTTTAACAACTTCAGACATTTAGTACTACCAAAGAGCTTAGTAATAATCCCCAAATCAGTAGGTAATCGAGATGTCAACTATGTCTAATATAAAGTGTAATAAATGCATTTATGACACATTATAGTTAATGGATTCAATCAACCATTCATAAATAAAAGTGCTTTTAATAATGGCATTTGTCCATAAACAGCAATCATAAACCACAGGGCGACTTGATGCGAAAAATCCTCTCTCTGAAGAATACATTTCATTACGACTACATTAATAGCAGACTATTATTACATGCAGGGCTAATGAGGAATGCTATGAATGACTGGCTGCAGGTTGTAGAAGAACGTATATAGGAATGTACTCACGGCTATCACTGAATGGCGTTCGGTTATGTATTGTCCGATACAGTTCTACCCCGTACTTCCAATCAGTGACCCCGATATATATCACACTGCCCAGTACTCTGCTGACAGCTCTGACCCTCCGCTTACACAGACCTCAGCCTGACAGCCCGTGCTCCGCCCCTTCTCCTCTTCCATTGGACGCTTCCCATAAAGCCCCACCCCCTGCGCATAATCTTTGGTAAGGAGAATGATAGACATGTCCTACTCAGCAAGCTCAGACAAGGTCTACCCTATCCTCCTACTGATAGGCGAGATCCTACGTCCATCAGAGTAAGATGGAGGCTCATTGGCTAAAGGCGGAGTCTTGCTCATTGCATAATATTCACGTGGAAATCCATGAGATAAATCCTGTCATATATTGTGTGTGTGTTCACTGTCTTGTGATATGTGGCAGCTAATACTGAGGAAATCAAGGTGCTCGCAGAAGATACTTAGACGTATTCTTAGTAGCCATTGCTGGTTGTGATATGGATGAAACAGGTCTGATGTCACTTAAGTGCACATTACACCTGACTGAATGTTTTAAATGTGGCCATGGAGGTTATGCTTTCTATCCACCACTGTTTGGCATGAAGGTAGTTTGATGCTATTGCTGATCACAGATTGTCCATGGTCCTCCTTGATTACCTATAGTTTAAATGGCCCAATATGTATACCATTTGTAATAGAGACTAACTTAATTTCTTCATTTGCAAGACACTTTACTAATCTGGGAAGAAGTTCAGTTACAAGTTGAAGAAAAGCAACCTATTACACAGTAACACTAGCATCACAGAACACTAATAGCATAATAGTAGAATCAGGTTGCTGTTATAAATTCAGGATTATAACAGACACTTTTGGGAGCCATGGGTGTTAATAAAGCTGTTTGGTGTTGACCCTGGAAATTAAGAAGAGATTGTAATTTTATTTAATTATATATATTACATCCTTATGTTATGGACATTAGATTGGGAAAAATCACAAAAATAAACTTTTCCACAGTTATTTTGAAACATCTAGTGGAACCCCACTACATACTCCCAGATTGTATCTGCACATCCTACTAATTATGGAAGTACCATAAATACCTTTCTCAGAATTTGAAATAGAAACTGGGCCAGAAACAATGGGCTTTTTAACTGACCAGATTTTTCATTTATTCTTTCTCTTTCTTTTTTGACCAGGGAGACCTTGCAGAGTCAACAAGACTGGATAGGAGGTACTTTCATATTTTCAGCATTAATACATCCAATAAAAATTGGATCTTATAATAACTAGTACAGTCATCAACTATTAGATCCATTCTGCATGATACACATGTACCATGTATTCCAAATGGCATTTCTACCCTGCAAGGAAATCTCTGTGATGACACATGATGATGCCATGTGATTTACTAATACAAGAGTGCCTCCAGAATGATCGCACGAGCACTCCATAGTGATGCAAAATCACAGATTATTCCTTGCACCTCATAGAGGTGTTCAGAAAAATTGATGTTGTTTGGATACCGTACTACCTGGAAACTAATGTAGTCGAACATCTCGGTGACATTGCACAGAATTGAATTCCCCCCTAGTAAACACTGTGTAATGATTAGGTGTCCAGACAGGGTCAGATTAAGAGGGTGAGCATGTGCCTCAGGGGGGTCACAAGACCCGGCACTGTATGGTTCTTGGTGGCTATTTCGGGACCGGCCACCTTCATACGGCTGCAGATTCTATGATCCTCTCTTCCGTCCCCTATATGTGTACGCCTCCTCCTATCCCCTATGTCTGAACATCACTGACAATGTGTCACAAGGGATGTGCACTACATAACAGGTGCAGCATCCCATGTGTGCAGGCTACAAGAAAGACAGAAGAGTCAGACAGTGCGGGTGGAAGAAGGTAAGCGTGGGGGAAAGGGGGGGGGGTCTTAATGTAATGTGGGTTGGTGATGGGCTATTGTTTTAATGGTGTAATGTGGGTGGGGGCTATTTAATGGTGAGTGTTATTAATTTGTTTGTGGGGAGATGGTGGGGTATTTCATTTAATAGTGGAACCTATTAATTTAAGGTGGGACCTTTAATTTAATGTTGGGGTGGTTTGGGGGCTATTAATTGAACGTGGGGCTGAGTTTGTGGAGAAGAAGGGCTATTTATTAGATGTGAGTTATATAATGTCAGGGATGGTTGTGGGAAATAGGTACATTTATTATAATGAAATGCTGTTACTTTATGGTTAGTGATGTTTGGGGGGAGGGAAATAGGTATATTTATTACATGCATATGCTACTAATTTAATGTTTAGGCTAGTTCGGGGAAATAGTTCTATTATTAAATGTGAATACTATTCATTTAACACCAGGAGGTAAATGTATCATACTCCGTTTTTTTCAAGTCGCCGGAAATCGGCGAGTAGACAGCTAAAATTTAAAGCGGCACTGCCTTGTAAAGGCAAGTTTCCCTTTACAAGCCAGCGCCGCTTTAAAAATTTTAGCTGTCAACTCGCCGATTTCCGGCGACTTGAAAAAAACGGAGTATGATACATTTACCCCCAGGGCTGATTGGAAGGAAATATGTATATTTATTAAATGTGAATGCTAATAATTTTATTTAATTTAATAGTTGGAACTAGTTGCAGACCGGGAGATGTAATTATTAAACCTGGGTGCTATTGATTTAACTCTGTGGTTACTTGGGGCTTTCTAAATTTTATATACCTTTATGTAGCTAGTGTTGAAAGGATTCACACACTAGCTCCAGATGACAGCTATCAGAAAACAATTACTGAGAGAATTCACACACTAGCTCCAGATGACTGCTGTCAGATAACTATTGACAGCTACAAACACTTTTTCTCAAGTCTTGTAATCAAGACTCTGCTAAGAACAGCAACTTAGCAAGTCACCTCACCTGTAGTACTGCACAGCTTTCCCTACTCTGCAATCAGCCCTTCAGTAAAAAGGTCAAGTCAATCAGAACAATTCATCTCACCTATTGTAGACTTTATAAGTTCCCCAGTTCTACCAAACATTTGTAGTTACAAAGTTTTTGTATTGGAACTCTCTGCTTCTGCTTTGAAGAAGACTTGTTTGGTTGGACTATACGTCACGTTTCCATCTTCTCCAATCCATTGACGTCAGCTTGTCTCTCACTACCAACGCTCCAGGATCTAGACAATCAGCAACTGAGCTTACCACACCAGCAGCCGCAGGTAGTGAAAGCTGCAAGAACAGTCTGCCAATTGTCCTGCATCTTGTGGTTCAGGCTCGAATTTTAATGACTGTTCCGCTTAATCAGGATTTGGTTTTACTGTAGGGGCAGTTGGGAGGTATGTTCTGCTTGTGAAGGGGGAGCTGTGTGCACCTAACAGTAGTGCTCACAACACTGTCTGTGTATTTGTCTAAAAAGCTCTGGATCCAGGTATTCCTAGTCTCACCATTGGACCTTCTAGTTGTCATTGGCAGGAGGATCTTGGCTTACATATAAACAGCACCTAGGAATACTACCAACATTCACTTGCCATATCACTGGTCAAAATGGAAATTTAGAAGTGGCGGTAAGAAAAATCTAATGGGAAAGTAAGTGAATGAAATGTGATAGACTAATTGTGAGAAAATCAACCAGTGAGTCCAACAACAATTCCTGTCACATTTCAGCAACTGTGAATTGTTGAAGGGTTTACCTAGCTATTGTGCTCAATACTATAATAATATTTATATTAGAGATGCTCAGGCTCGGTTCCCTGAGAACTGAACATTACCAAACTTAGCAGATCCGAGTACCGAGCCGAGCGAGTCAGCTCCATACTTTCACGCTTTTTCGGAATTGAAAACGAGGCAAAACATCATCTTTATGTCATCGGATCTTGCAAGTTTGGGATTCTATAAGTACCACCCTCCACAGCGAACCAGCGCCATTTCACAGAGGGACACAGAAGGGGTAGCACAGTCTGTAGAGCATTTGGGCAGCAACATAGGTAGAATAGAAAGAGGAGGGGTAGCAATGTTCTTCAAAGTCTACAGTGACATTCAGGAGAACTCAATTGCTAATTGTCATTGCTGAAATACAACTACTAGGGCTTTTCTTCTGAATTTGCAGTCAAATTGTACAGTGTTATCTAGGTTACATGCAAAGAGGAGAGCTCCATTGCTAATTGTCATTGTTGAAATACAAATAATAGGGCTGGCAGGCTTTTCTTCTGACTTTGCAGTCAAATTGTACGGTGTTATATAGGTAACACACAAAGAGGAGAGCTCCATTGCTAATTGTCATTGCTGAAATACAAATACTAGGGCTTTTCTTCTGAATTTGCAGTCAAATTGTACAGTGTTATCTAGGTTACACACAAAGAGGAGAGCTCCATTGCTAATTGTCATTGTTGAAATACAAAAAATAGGGCTGGCAGGCTTTTCTTCTGACTTTGCAGTCAAATTGTACAGTGTTATATAGGTTACACACAAAGAGGAGGGCTCCATTGCTAATTGTCATTGCTGAAATACAAATACTAGGGCTGGCAGTCTTTTCTTCTGACTTTGCAGTCAAATTGTACGGTGTTATATAGGTTACACACAAAGAGTAGAGCTCCATTGCAAAATTGCTAATTATCATTGCTGAAATAGAAATTATAGGGCTGGCTGGCTGGCTTGGTATAAATCTGCAGTTACATTTTACTCTACCATAGTCATAGCTCACTCAGAAACAGGAGAGGTGGCAGGGTTCAGTGCTAAAACAGAAATTGTAATAATAGGGCTGTCAGTGTTCTTAAAAGTCTCCAGTGACATTCTACTATGCCATAGCTCATACAGAAAACAGGAAGGGTGACATTGTTGTTGTCACTCTCTAGTCTCAGTCATGAAGATACTAATCCCTCTACCTCATGTGCTAAAGCCTATGTTCAAGTGCATAGTGGTTTTAAGTCAGGGAAACAAAATTTACTGTAGAAAAACATAAAATTGCCAAGATGCCATTCTACCCAAAATATTACCAAGCATACCAGCATCAGCTAGCTCCCTTCTCTTAGCTGGCTTTCAATGGCCTTCCTCGTGGAATTTGTAGTTCATTTTATGGCAGAGCTGTCACGATTTTTGGGCAATTTTTTTAGACCAGCCCAAAGTCAAAATGTTGTGCTTACTTATCTGCATCACCACAGGGTGTCTCGGGAAAGCTTAGTTTTTTTCCTAGAGGCAGTTGGCAGAGAAACTGGAGGAGACGTCGTTGTTTCATGTACCACTTGAGCTGTCAGCCTGCTGACCAGCAGCTCATTGCATCTCTTGTGATCTAGGACAGTGGGAAATAAAGACATAGCTCTTAAACCTAGGATCAAGCACAGTTGGCAAAATGTAGTGATCCGATTTCAAGATGATGATAACTCTTGAATCCTGTCGAAGCAAATTAAGTACTTAATCTACAATTACAATATAGTTAGCGGATTTGCTTTGTTTCGTTTCCTCCTTCAATTTCTCTAGCTGCTTCTCAAAAAGTCTAATTAGGGAAATCACCTGACTCAAGCTAACTGTGTCTGCACTCTCTTCACAGGTGACTACTTCACTGGACTAAAGTACATTCCCCCTCAAATTCTACTCTTCTTGCAGCTGCTGCATTCTCCTACATGCTGTTGCAGAATCCCGAAAATGACCCTAAATATTTCGGGACACAGACAGCATCTCCTGCATTTCATTGTCATTTTTTAAAAAGTTCTGTACCACCAAGTTGATTGTGTGAGCAAAACAGGAAATGTGATGGAATTCCCCCCACTGTAATGCTCTAACAATATTGGTGGCGTTAGCAGAAATCACATATCCTCAGGAGAGTCCAAGCAGGATAAGCCATGTTGCAATGACATCCCTTTTTTAACTCTGACCTGCGCCTTGTCTCATCTCTGATAACCACCTCTCACTCCCACCTTCAAGACTTCTCCAGTGCTGCTCCCCACTTATGGAATTCCCTACCACGCTCAATCAGACTTTCCCACAATCTTTAGATGCTCTTTGAAAACCCATCTCTTTTTTAGAGGTGACCTTATCCTCGATAACACTATTCACACTAATGCACCCTCACAACTATCCCAATCTCCACTCTGAGCCACACTCACTCCTCTTGTTTCAGCCCTGTAATCTTCCCTTTAGAATGCAAGCTCTCAAATGAGCAGGGTCCTCTATACCCTTTGTTTTCATGTCTCCATTCATTTTGTCTGCCTTGTCTGTGCTTGTTTTTAGTTTGTCTTGTTTTATGTATGTCCTTGTCTTCCCTACTGTACAGCACTGTGGATCACTGTGGTGCCTTACGAATCTACAATGATAATAATAATAATAATAATAATAATATGCCTCTTAGTGCAGCAGATGATACAGAGAGTAGCCTCAGAAAAATGTGACGTAGTGGGGTACATGCTGCTGCTGTTCCTGCTGATGAAGGCGAATCACCAACCCAGTGGGCTGTCACAGTCATATAATCTTTAGTTTGCCCAGTTCCACATATCTATGGTTAAGTGTACAGTGGTTAGAATGGCATTTTGTAAACCAATAATTTAATTTTTACGCACCTTCTTGGAGAGGTGAGGAATAGCTTTTCTAGTAAAATGGTGTCGGGATGGAATTTGGCAACAGAGACACAAGACCTCAAGTAATTGTCTAAAACCTGCTGCATTAATAGTGGATATTGGATGCAGATCTAATACTAGCATAGTCGCCATGGCCTCTGTGATTCAATTTGCGACTGGGTGACAGCTTTCAATATTGCTAAGGATTGTTTAACAGTCAATTGTTGTAATATACTAGTAGTCTTCTTCTTGGTCTGCCTCTGGGTTGAAGATCCACCCCCAGCAGCAGGAGCAGCAGCAGTGGGCCTAACGCTCAAGGATTCTTCTGAGGAGTCCTGGATAGAGAAGGAATCATCTCGTGGTAGCAACTTGGATGCAGGACTAACTCCAAGCACTTGTGAGGATATTGATGATGAAGGTGTTGGGGTTGTAGATTCCAGGTGCTGGGATCTATCTGAGAGAAGGGAGGTAGCTGATGCTGGACTGCTTGTTGTTATTTTTCTAGCATAAGTTTCTGATTTTCCCAAGAGCTTTCCATGAACTCGATTCAAATGGTGTAACATGGATGAGGATCCTAGATGGTTAAGGTCCCTACCTCTACTGACTGTGGCTTTACAATGCTACAAATGGCTAGACAACTGTTGTCAGGATTTGGGTGAAAATAATTCCACACATAAGAGGTGGATTTTTGGTCTTATGCCCAGGCATGACAATGGCCTTCTTATCACTGGCAAGAACTGCTGCAGTCTTTGTTTGAAAGTGTGTGAAAATAATATTGTGACCTGTGAGGTGGTCAAAATTGACTGCAAATGACTTGAAATTAGTGTTATTGAGGCTAATAATAATGTAGGAACGAAAAAAAACAAAATGATGTGATTTTAGCATCTTTTAGCAATTTTTCTAAAAAATACAGATCCAAAACCAAAACACACAAGGGCGGTTTTGCCAAAACCAAAACTCAAAGCTAATCCAGATCCAAAACCAAAAGCAGTTCACGGGGGTCAGTGAGCATCTCTAATTTATATATGAGTAGTATGCTATTTAGAGACAATTGTCATTTCTAAGTATTACTAGATCTACCAACAAGGTATATGTTTTAAGTTTTTAATGAGTTCTCTTCATTTGCCTTCAAAAAGTTGCCTTAGGTCATCTCTTCATAGACACACCCCTAGGAGTAATATTAAAATGTACCTGCTGCTTATACACAGTGGAGACAACCATTTTTTATGCTGAACCAATAATCATAAGAATGTAGTCTGTCAATTCATACACTCGTATCTCATTGATATCATTAGTTCCTAGTGAATCGAAACACTGAATATTGGTTCAAATTACAAAAGCTGCCTCCATTATGTGATCACTTTAATGGCATTTAATGTTGTATTGTGGCATTCATTTATTTTTCAATAAAGAACAGGTGAAAATAAGGGTTTGAAACAAACTAAAAAAATACTATGCAAATTTCCTCATTAGCGATAGAAATAAACTAGCCTGCTTATTATTAGGTGTGTGCACCAGGCACTTTTAGTGTTTTGGGTTTTGGGTTCTGATTAGCTTGAGGTTTTGGGTTCTGATGTGTTTTGCCAAAACACCTGACGAAAGGTTTTGGTTCTGATTTAGGGTTTTGGGTTCTGATTTATTTTTTAAAAAGCGCTAAAATACATTATTTTGGTTTTTTTACACTCCTACGCTATTATTAACCTCAATAACATTCAATAACAATCATTTCCACTAATTTCCAGTCTATTCTGAACACCTCACACCTCACAATATTCTTTTTAGTCCAAAACGTTGCACCGCGGTAGCTTTCTGGACTGCGTAGTGGAGTGGGCCCGGTACCCAATTTGGTACCGGGGCCACAATATATCACCCTCAACAGGTCTGAATTCCACTGCACATATGGCTGCTCCTCCATCCTCTGCAGCATATAGAGGGTGGAGTTCTAGCGTGTCAATACCTCTTGTTTTCGATCATGACAGTGCATTTTAATTATTTTTGGATTTGCCCCCAACACTGAATGTAGTTTAATATCTGATACGCATCTATCTGGACTGCGTAGTGGAGTGGCGCCGGTACCCAATTTGGTACCGGGGCCACAATATATCACCCTCAACAAGTCTGAATTCCACTGCACAGATGGCGGACACCGGATGGACGTCTAAAACCAACATAGATGTTAAGACCGCAGTTCCTCTTTTTTGGGACTGCACAAACAATTAACGTAGTAATATAAATGGAAGTTACTATTTTTTTGAACTACAGAAAGAAAGAACGTAGTAATAAAAATGGCAGTTACTCTTTTTTGTAACTACAGAAAGAAAGAACGTAGTAATAAAAATGGCAGTTCCTCTTTTTTGTAACTACAAAAACAAAAAAAGTATTAATATAAATGGAAGTTACTATTTTTTGGAACTACTGAAATAAAGAAAGTATTAATAGAATCGGCAGTTACTCCTTTTTTGAACTACAGAAAGAAAGAACGTAGTAAATGTAATATAGATTGCAGTACCTATTCTCTTGCACTGCTTAAAAAAATCAACGTAGTAAATGTAATATAGATTACAGTACCTATTCTCTGGAACTGCTTAAAAATTGAACGTATTAAATGTAATATAGATTGCAGTACCTATTCTTTAGAACTGCTTAAATATTTTTTTTTTTATTAATTTTGTATAATTTTTAAAATAAATAGTTTTTTGTAATTTTGAAGAGATTTTAATGATTATAAAATTTTTATGGACTTAGCACAACTAAGCACAGGACTAAAGCACCACTGGACTCAGCAGGACAGACACTGGCCAAAGCACCACTGGACTCAGCAGGACAGAGCACAGGACAAAAGCACCACTGGACTCAGCAAGGACAGAGCACTGGACACAGGCATAAAGCACCACTGGACTCAGCAAGGATAGAGCACTGATCACGCAGGCGCACCACTACCCTACACACCCTCCCTCTTCCCTGATGTCAGGCGAAATGGCGGCCGCAAGGTGAGTATTTATGACATCCGAGTCTCGCGAGATCCGACGCGAGACTTGGAGTCATCTGTCAGACAGATTTCAGATCCTTCTAT
This sequence comes from Mixophyes fleayi, assembly GCF_038048845.1. NCBI lineage: Eukaryota > Metazoa > Chordata > Amphibia > Anura > Limnodynastidae > Mixophyes > Mixophyes fleayi. The sequence continues at coordinate 68,838,313 of NC_134404.1, read as the reverse complement.
CAGCGCCGATATTGGTGTGCATCTTAAGTAAAGTTAAGATGTAATTAGTAAGTGGCATCATTGGGTATTTCACTTGGCCCATAATTGCTTCAAAATATTGTCATGGGCCTAGTAGTTTTTACTTACACCTATGGAACACCTAAGTAGTTGCAGTATTATTTGAAGTCGGTGAAATAAATTTCTTTTTAAAACATCTTTATTTGGTGGTAAAAAGAAGTATCTTACAAAGGATCGTCAATAACACCACAAGTACATTATTAAATATTTGTTCTTGTACAACACACATAATCGGCAAACAAGTAACAAAAGCATCAAGAAAGTTCGATAGTAGTAGTAGTAAAATGCTGTTGTGATTGGATCACGTATAAATAACTTATGGTATAAATTTATTTAAAGGAAATAGCTCAGGGCGCTTATTTATATAATTGCATATGCACTTATTTTTGATATTGTGTATATTTTGAGATAGGAAATCGTTATTTCTGAGACCAGGGTAGAAAATTCGCTTTTTCTGTTTTACCTTTGCTAAAGGAAATACCTTATTTCTGATGCATATATCTGATACAATAAACCTTTGTTTAGAAAGTCTGCTGTGTATTGTGATGTGGGGAAATGACTTGTGAGAGATTTATACCTTTCTTTGGGATTGTGTATTCTGCAACTGTTGGAACAAAAGGTCTCCTGCTAATCAGGCCTTTTGATGTTTGAGGCCTTTTGAAGACAGGAAGGGTTAATTAAGACCCTGCTACTAGATTTCCTGTGTCTAAAAGCAAGATGCAGGACATCACTGAATTTGTAAGATATCACAACAAGGTTTTTAAGAATTTCATAGCTAAGTGTAAATATTATTGGCTTTGCAACGCATGGAATTCTATGTTTTGGTAAACAGAGTGCATCCTGATTCTAAAAATAGCCTGTGTCCAAATCTGTATAAAAAGCACTGTACTGTACACTGAAATGTATCGTTCTTCTGATTTCAACATCTGACCTGATCACTGGTACCCTTAACCAGTGTGATAGCAAATAAACATCTTGCTTCAAAGACCAGCTTGGAAACATCTTCAATATTGCTGTATTCCTGTGACCTGCAGATTAGACCCTAAATCTAATCCGTTCTCTGGTTGTCTCTGAGGTTTGGACTGAAGCTTTTTCAGTACCACTGCTCTGCCTGCTACCCATGCAGCCCTGGTCAGTGTGATAGGCCAGGGGGAATCCATCCACAGCTTCCCTGATCCACAGTAAGAGGTCAGGAATACCAGCCCAGGTGCACCAGCAACAAGATACGCTAGTAGCGTCAGTTACCCAGAAGAAACCTGGTACTGGATGCCGACAAGGAGTCCAGTCGTGGCAGCATGTGTAAGCCCCTCCTACTGTGGCAAGAGGACACATTTGGGATAACAAAAGGGAACAGTGGCAAAGTAAGCCCAGCCGGTTCCCAGCAACAACAGACAGGGTGGCATTGGTGGTCCATCATGTCACAGCTGGCATTTGTTTTTTTTACATTTTAATTTCTTACGTAATGGAATGACTCAGGAATTCTTTCCATTGATCAACACAAAATACTGTATAATGTCGACAATAAAAAACAACTTTTCAAATAATTTTCAAAGCTTCCTTAATTACAAACCAAAAAACCAACAGTAGTTGATAATAATTCAGCAGCAAATTTTATTCCAAGGTTTGTTAATATCTTGCTCGATGCTTTCAGAGTAGACAGAGGGCCTCAAGCAGAATTACTCCCTTGTTAACAAGGTGAAAAATATATATCAACAAGCACTGAAAAGAATGAAGCCACTGTGCACACGTGTAGTGGCACGTGTGCACAGTGGCAAAACTACCGTGGGTGCAGGGGTGTGGCAACTGCTGTGGACCTCGAAGGGCCCCACAGGAGATCCGCCACTGCATACCACCTGGCATAGACTCTTCCTCCATTATGTCCTCCCATTACTTTCTGATAAACTCTAGAAGATTTCATGTGAGTTTTCTTCAATGTTTTTTTGTTTTTTTTTCACCTTCCCAAAGAGCAAAGAAGTGATTGGGGTATTGTTGTTCCATAGACATTTTATCCCATCTCTGCCATGGATCACTCTAATTCTGTCACACTTAGTATTATAGTTATTATTTATATATCACCAATCATTGTAGCAGTGCATGGGGTAAATTTACCAAGCTGCAGGTTTTTAAAAAGTGGTGTTGCCTATAGCTTGGTGGCCACATCTTTCTTTAACCAAGTTCAGCATGTTTATGTGTATATATCGCTTCTCGGCCTTTTGGCAAAGATCAAGTGAGTACCTGTCTGAGTAAGGCCTCGCCCAACCTGAAAAGACCATGGGAAAGCTTGGTCTGGCCAGAAGGCCGGTAGCTTGAAAGCCTGAGTTTAAAAAGTGCCCCTGGAGTGGTGACCCAGGGGTGCCGGATATCACTTGAGGTCTAAATTATCCTCACTTGACACAAAGGCACAGAGCACAATCTCACTTCCAGCTACCACCACCTTTTCTTGCCCCGGCCTTTTGGCTAGGCAGGAACAATTTTTAACATCTCGGCCGAAAGGCTGGGGCCGTCATGCACGGCACTATTTATTTACTCACCGTTTTGTCCCTATCACCTTTTTATATGTTTTTTCACTTGGATTTTATTGGTGCGGGTTAGGCCCTTATGGGCTCTTCCCCCGAAAGATCTAGGGGGGGCTGTGAAGCCCTGAGGTTCCGCCCCCCCTGAAAACACTGGAGGTCCTCCCCTTAGGGGGTGGACTAGACGTAGAGCCCAGGGTGAAGCCTCGGTGGATCCTAGGGCCAAAGGGACCCCCCCTAGCTTTGCGGCGAAGGGGGGTCTGAAGACCCTTGCCCCCTAAGGGTCCTTTTTGGATCCGGGGGTCGGGGACTAGGGCCCTTCCTTTCTTAAGGAGGGCCATGTACCGCACCCTTATGCACGTTTTTTAAAGTTACGCACTTTTTTTCGAGCACTAGGGTGAAAGCACTGCTTTTCAGGCTTTCAATAAAAAAAAATAAAACAAAAAATGTGTATATATCAGCATCAACATGTTGCTGGGAAAGTTCTAATGCGCAATGTGTCTACTCTTACTGTAAAACCATTCAATGAAACAAGATAGAAAATTCGAACGGATGCCTTGAAACCACTTCACTTTCAGCTAGGTGATATCTATGCAAGGGCGGGCTGGGCAGGGGGGCATCGCCCCCCCCCCCCCAGGCTGCTCAGTCTGACTGCTGTTTGGGCCAGCCACACCCCCCCTTGGACGCAATGTCGCGTGCATTGTGATGCGGCCGCCTGTGCGCCCCCCAGGCTGAAATTTGCCAGCCCGTGCCTGTATCTATGATGCCCTAATTGAGATCTCTACCCTAAAGGGAGCATCCAGCAATACCATTTCTATGTTTAAGTTTGTGGTTTCTCTTGTCCTGTGGTATGATATGTTGGTTGAGGTCAATATGACTAGCAAATAACTTCAGGCAAAGTCATTTGATATACACAGTGCCATTAAACAACTGAATGTGACAAATAATTTTTTTATAGACTGCAGGAGTGACAAAGGGTTTGCGAAAATACTGGTAGTTGCCCGTTAGCTTGCTGAGGAGTTGGGGATACCAGGACAGTATAAACCAGGGCCAGTCCTATAAACGGAAGAAGAAGCAGTTCACCTATGATGCAGAGGATGAGCCTATTCTGAGTCCACAGGAAAAAGTCAAAATCAACTTTTATTTTGCTGTCCTTGATACAGCAATACAATCAGTCAAAGAAAGATTTACACAGATGAATCAAATTAGTTCTCTGTTTGGCTTCCTTTGTGATGTTCACAGTTTTCAGAATAGAACATCCAAGGAAATTATGGAAGATTGCTGCAAGTTAGAGCAAGCTTACAACATAGAGACTCTAAAGATATTGATAGTGCAGACTTTTGCAGTGAATTCCAAGGCATTGCAAGACGAGTTTCACAGTGTACATCCCCACAAGATGTATTAAACTTTGTGTATAAAAGTGAGCTGACAGATATTGTCCCCAACATGTTTATGGCTCTTTGCATCCTCTTGATCCTCCCTGTGTCTGTGGCCAGTGGTGAGCGAAGCTTTTCTAAGTTAACGTTGATAAAAACATTATTTGTGATCTGCTTAATGATGCAAGGAAGACTTGTTGGACTCTCTATGTTGTCAATAGAACATGAGATTGCACAAAACATTGTTGTGAAAGAACTCATCTCTAAATGCCCTAGAGGGAAAGCCTGAGAACTAAAAATAGAACTTTCCACGTGCATTTCTACTACTAAATAAAATTGTAAGTCAAATAAAAAAAAATTGTATTGCATAATGAATTGAACATATGATAGAATGAATTCACACAATGAATGATCCATGTCAATATTATCAGATAATATCTGACTGCTTCAATATCTTGTCCGTGAGGAATGTTTGAATGAAGCGCCTTAACGTCACGTGTCAAGGAGTGATATAATGTTTTCCCATAAACACCTTCTATTAATTTAAAAAATCCATAGTATCTTATATGTGTTACTTCAAATAAAAAACAAATCATTGTAAATGTGAATCAGCAAAAAAAGACAAATTACTAGCGAGGGAATCAACACGAGAAATAATAGGTCGGCCCAGGGGTGAGTGCAATGACTTGTGGATCTCTGGCAGATGGTAGTATGCGGGTATTACCGAATATTGTGTAAACAAAGCTAGATGTAAATTATTTTGTGCGCACAGGTAAACACGTGGGATATCATAAAGAGGTTCCAGTGCTAAAATAAGTACATTTTAATATGAATACATATATCTAGGCGTGTGAATGACCCAATAAACTGATATGCTATATTGGAGTTTGTAAAAATAAAATTTATGTTTTGTATATGTGTATATGATTTTGCTGAGATTGCGGATTTAATATGTGCTGATTACCATATTTAATTAAACTTGTAAAGGAAATGCTGATACTAAAAATACAATAATTTAATCACATTAATAGATATATACTTAAAAATTCTAAAATATAGTAAAAACTGAAAAAGATAAATTACAACAGTACAAATGCATAAGATTAAACCACGATGCAGGACTGAAAAGTCCAAATAATAGTATGTACTGAACTTGAAATTAAGGTTAGACAATTTTGTCATACATACTTATATTACCCTCTTAGCAGCGATAATACCGCTGCGTTTCTCAGTGACGTCATTAAGTGCCGCCGACTTCTTCATACATCGCGATTGGTTTAAGTTGCATTTGACAACAGTCGTCATTTATAGTGCAAAGGAAGGAGACGTTTGTCGTGAAGATGTCAGGGTAGTCAGCGTCAATATGCTGACTACCACCAGTGGAGAGCACATCTCTACAAGGGGGAGCATCTGCATTTTTGTGCAGACTCCCTGGTCTATACTCTACTTTATCTGTTTAAACTTATCACTAATACAAACAATTCTGTTGTCTCTCAATGAAGACACAATCTCAATTTCACTTAAAGCGGTACCCTCCAGAAGGAAGCAAAGACATCTCTATTCTCGAATATCATTGTGTTCAACTGATGTTTTAAGGCCCAAGACAAAGAAGGTTCTATTGCCATTCTAAGTGTCCTTATCTTGTTGACACATGAGAACACTACTTTGAAACACCTTATATTCTATTGCAAAGGAAGTTTATAAGCCCTTTTCAACTGTGGGTGAGACGGGTTTTCTGGCATACCCAACAAGACCTACAGAACCTTTTTTTGGCTAGGTGGACTCCAGGCCAGTAAAAACCTATGTAGAACTTGTTCTCTAGTTCTGTCTTCCCCTAAGTGTCCGCCACCCACATGAGAGTGTGTAATTTGTAACTCTAAAGATACATGAACCTGTGGAACTAGTAATTGTTCTACCTTTCTCCCATTTACAGTAATTCAAAACAACATATACATTTTTACAACATACAATGGCATACAGCCTGCCAAAACGAAAGGTTTTGCAATATCACAAACATTGCTAGACAATTTAAAGACATGTTGTAAAGTCATATAATTTGACTGGTGATTTGCAAAGATCTGTAACAGTTTTGGAAAGTCAGACCAGTCTATACCTTCTCCTGAAGGTAAGGTAGATTCCTCTGCACGATCACCAGCTATTGCGACTATTGACTGCTCCGCTATGGGCACCCCACAACATCTTAGAGACAGCTTGACCTTTTTCCCCATCCTTTTAGATAACAGAGCTTAAATCTCCTGAACGCACTCCGTTTCAGGTTTTGTAGCAGAGCATGACACTTCTCCTCTCCCTTATTTTCAGGTTTGTACATCGGCTGGTGAGTCAATTGCAGAGGTGTCCGGCTGGACTTGCTCCTGGATTATCTGTTTAAAAAGTGGAAAGTCTCTGCCAAGTATCAAGGGTTAAGGTAGATTTGAAGCTATGGCACCCACCACCTTGACAGTTTGGTCTTTAAGTGTCATGGCCAAAAGAGTCCTTAGGAAAGTGTTGGTTGTCCCATGTGTGCAGCAGACTTTTACCTTGGGCAACCACAAGACCTTTTAGCCAGGACAGAGCTGGAGACCAGTGTAAGCTCACGTCTAGAGTCGATGACTGCCAGGACAATCTTGCTATTCACCCATACAGTCACTTTAATTAAAGAGGGACCACTTGAAAACAGCAACTTAGAAATAGAGGCCCAGCCTGGGCAAGTGGGCTCTCCAGGTTTGGTGAAACTACAAGCCCCATCATTCTCTGCCAGCAGCTAGCCAGACAATAGCTGGCAAGGTATTTTGGGACTTGTAGTTTCGTGTGAGGCTACTTCAAAAAATTTCCTTTGTTTGTGCAGCATTTATGACTGATCTGGAGTTTGTTGCCATCCTTACTCTTCTTGCTTGGGTATGTCCCGTTCTAATCACTACCATGCAGGATGGAAGAGGAAAGATGCCAATTATACTTACTGATAATTCCTTTTTTTCGGGACACTCCATGGCGACCCAAAATTCCCACCCATCTTGTTTGATATGCTTCTGCTTATATATTTTAGGAACAGCTTGGAAAATCACTCAAAGACAGAGGGGAAGAGGAGGAGATGCAATATATACTATCTGGGGAGTTTCTAATTTCCTGTCTCTAACTAAGTCTAGTAGAGAACCAACCCATTGTAATAGCTTCCACAGAGTCTCTCGAGGAAGCAAAATTATCGGTAAGTATAATTTGCATTTTTAATACTGCAATTATGTCTTAGCATTTATCTTTCAGATGTGGGGGTGACAGAGGGTGTCATACAGCAGCCACAACTGTGGAGCAATAGAAGACATGCAGGAAAAATCAGGCTAATTGGGTAAAGAGTGATACAGAGGTATAAACTAAAGAGGTAGATAGAATGTTATTACTGGGATTGGGCTAATGAGATAAAAATGAAAGAGCAAATAGATACTCAGGAAGGAGCACACAATCTGTGCTCGCCACAATATTTTTCTTTATTTATTTATTTATTTTTCTTTGAATTGTTTTTATTTATTTGAGAGAACTAAAACTATTTATCAAGCCCTGAACCATGTGGAAACTGCTTTTTCAGCATGGTTCATACATTTTAGAGTAAAGTGACTATTTAACCAAAGCCTAATTACAGGCAAATTACTGCATAATATTGCAAACCACATCATACTCAATAGGGGCTGCAGTGTGGGCAAATTTATCAAGCTCTGAAAAGCTTAGCATTTTGGAGCTTGACCTCCGATGGCTAGCGCCATCTGAAGATGGCATTATCCATTTAACCCTATGGGGCAAGCATCGTAGGAATGGGATCTTCAGATCCCTCTTCGGCAGCCTTCCTGCTCTCCCCTGCTTTAATTAACATAAATGACTTCTGCGGATGTAAGACCCTAGGACTCCGGGTCAGAACTTGGAGTTGTCTTTAGAAAATAGTCATCAATGGGACAGTCTCCTAAGGGAAGCAGTCATAACATGAATTCAATAGTAAATCGAGCCGATAATTAATCTGTCATCGTTGCGATAATTAACAGGGCAAAAGTGCAAATAGCAAATAGGCCCCAAAGCATTACATAATACAATTATTTGTGAGAGCAAGAATTAATCTACAATCCTAAAATAGCTTTCAGATTATTAATTAAATTCAATGAATTTACAAAGAATAGCTTGCAAAATAAAATTCTGTGAGCTTATTTGAAATACATTTGGGTCTAGTGGATACAAAATAATGGCAAAACTGTGAATTTTATATGTGAGTCAAAAGGTTTATTTAACTCTAGGGAGTAAATCTATCAAGCTGCGAGTTTCCAGCGGGTTTGGAATGTGGAGATATTGCCAATAGCAACCAATCAGATTCTAGTTATCATTTATTTAGTACATTCTACAAAATGATTTCTAGAATCTGGTTGCCTATATTCTATTGCCTGATAGCTAGAATCTATGGGCAACACCTCCACTTTCTAAAGGCGCTGGAAACTCGCAGCTTGATACATTTACCCCAAGGTGTTAGGTTTTTAGAAATGCATTCCTTAGTCTCGTCTGTTATTGCTGACCATGATATACGTACCCATGTAGAATTTTAGTTATAGTAAACATTGCCACGCTAAACACATATTAAATTCTATACATTTTATATTTGATTTTCATGTTTTGGAGATGTAACATCTAAAGAATTAACTCTGTACACAAAGTGTTACAAAACCGTATAAGAATGTGGAAAATGTGATGTGACATAATATGTAGGCTAAAATAATTTCGAAGGCAATATAATTTGAATCGTTGAAACGTACGGAGGGGAAAAGTCATCGTTGCGTCAGCATGGTCACGTGGGTTTAATCCAAGATGTACATGCTGACAGCTACTGTAACCCACTGTGAATAAATACATCCTACATAAGTAATGGGCAACCTGACTGCTCATGATACTTCCTACTTCATGGTTTGGTCTCTTTCCTATAGCTATGTAGCTATACGTTTTGTCCACTGCACCTAGACTGGTGGAGGGAGCGTAGCCTGTATGAATGAGGCATTGTTGTTTATTGCTCTGCTACAATGTGCAAGATAAAATTTTAAGAATTCACAGAAAAAACATATCCACAAGTTTCCAAATATATACAATACAATTAAGCACTGTAATCGTTCTACATATTATAAAATATGTTGCCTTGGTGAAATGTTTTTCTTCTTTAGATTTTACAGTAAACTAGTTTTCCTAGTGTGTTTAAACAAGTGATTCCTTAATTGCAATGCGCAATGAATGCAACATATCAAGGACTTCCTCATTGCCTGAAGCCAGAGTGTTATGACCAAGGGTTGATTGGGATCATAAAGTGGCCCTGGGAAAAATTCTGAAAGAGGCTTTATGGCGGCGGGGCCAAAACAACTGTAGGTGGGGTGAAAAGAAAGTGGGTGGGGTTAGCACACTATTAGCTCTAGCCACAATGGTGGTAAGCGGGGATTATGCCTGAGATGGCTATAATACGACAAGTATTGCGGTGGTACTTGCATAAATAGACTTCCTCACGCAAAGGTCTTTCTGGCCAGCAGATTATTGCCGGCAACAGCAGCATTTTCACCTGTAATAATCCTTTAATGTTAGAAAAGCCCTATTGATTTATTAAAGGGCTTTTTAACCTTTTGTAAATAAGCCCCTTAGTGCATGCAAAATCTTCAATGAGGAGTCAATGACCAGCAGTGTCTCAAAACTCAATTAACACTTGCACTAATGGGGTTCTGAGGATGATGTATATGCTCCACAATGTAACAAAAACTTACTATTGAGACACTCTGCAAAAATCATTAAGATCCCTAGGTTCAATTATGTGGCATTGGACACGGTTGTTCCTCTGTTCGTCCACATCACTTCTAATTGAAAACCTACCACATCAACTACAGCAGAAGAGAAGGAAGGAAAAGCGTGAAGAAGGAAGAAGTGGAAAACAAGGGGGGGAGGTGGGAGTGTGGCAGAAGAGGACAGTGGGTTGTGGGTAGAGATGGTCACTGACACCCGTGTTTTGGTTTTGTATTCGGTTTTGGATCTGGATTACCTTTGTGTTTTGGTTTTGGTTTTGCAAAACCGCACTTGCGTGTTTTGGTTTTGTTTTGCTATTTTCGAAAAAAATACAATTTTTTTGGTCTAAAATAACATAAATTAGTGCTCCACCAGTTTCTTAGATAAGTGAGGTAATTCTAAAGCTAATAAATTATGAAAAAAAAACTGTTTAATCCCTGGTAGGCCGTCCTTAATTCGAACACTTGTCTGCAAATTATACAGACAAACCTGGTTGTCTACCTCCTCCATCTTTGATTATTGGCAATGTAGCCATCGTCTTTTGGGTTTATATTACACCCTACACTTGTAGTTGAATATTAAAAAAAGCAGCCTGCACAGACTGTGGAACTAGAAAGTAAAATTAAATGGACCACGGTAGTTTGGTAGCTATCTATGCCCCCCCCCCCCCCCACCACCCTCCACTTGTAGGAAAATAGAAAAAAAAGCAGCCTGCATAGACTGTAGAACTAGAAATTCGCAAATATAAAGAAATGGACAAAGGCAGTTTGGTATCTGTCTGCATCAGATCCCCTCTCCACTAGGAGTAAAGTAGAAAACTATTCATCCGTTATATAATCTAGAATATAAATAGAAATTGAGAAAGGCAATTTGGTATCTGTCTGCATCATAATCATCAACATCCTCATTAGCGCCCTCGTCACCTCCACAAATCTCCCCCTCATCCTCTTCTATTTCCAAAGTGGCATCCTCAATTTGTGTATCACCGGCTACACTCGGGCTGTTCAGGTACACGTCAGCAGAACTGCTGAAAGGGCCCCTCTTTATGGGTACACTAACAGAATGCTCACGATTAGACATACCACTGTTGGATGGACTCTCCACAGGGATTGTGTCATTTGTGAATCAGAACAAACATTATCCTCTAATGTATAAAAAACCACAAGCCCGCCACATATGCCATTAATTAATACTTGGTTGTCAGAGGAAGAAGTCCAAAGGCGACTGAAGAATATTAAGATAAATAAAGCTCCAGGTCCAGATGACATACACCCAAGGGTCCTTATGGAGTTAAACTCGGAAATAGCTAGACCGCTATTCTTAATTTTCAGAGATTCAATCTCATCAGGCTCAGTACCAAGGGATTGGCGAATAGCAGATGTGGTGCCGTTGTTTAAAAAGGGGACGAGATCACAACCAGAGAATTATAGACCTGTAAGCCTGACATCAATAGTGGGGAAACTACTGAAAGGTATTTTAAGGGACAGTATTCAGGATTACTTGGTACGCAATAAAATTATTAGTGGGAATCAACATGGATTTGTGAGGGATAGGTCATGTCAAACTAATTTAATTAGTTTCTACGAGGAAGTTAGTGGGAACTTAGACCAGCGCAGGACAGTAGATGTGGTCTACTTAGATTTTGCAAAGGCCTTTGATACAGTGCCACACAAGAGGTTGGTTTACAAAATAAGGGAACTGGGTCTAGAAATCAAAATTTGTACTTGGATCGAAAACTGGTTAGAGAATAGGGAACAGAGAGTTGTGATAAATGGAACATTTTCTAATTGGTCAAAGGTCTTAAGTGGAGTTCCTCAAGGTTCCGTGCTGGGACCACTCCTTTTTAATATATTTATTAATGACCTTGGTGATGGTTTAGAGAGTAAAGTTTCTATTTTTGCAGATGACACTAAACTCTGTAAGGTAATAAAATCAGAGCAAGATGTAGCTTCTCTACAGAGGGACTTAAATAAACTGGAGGATTGGGCGGCTAAATGGAATATGAGGTTTAACACAGATAAATGTAAGGTTATGCATTCAGGGATCAAAAACAAGAACGCAATCTATAAATTAAGTGGAATTAATTTGGGAGAATCTATAATGGAAAAGGATTTGGGAGTGCTCGTAGACAGTAGACTTAGCAATAGTGCTCAATGTCAAGCAGCAGCTGCAAGGGCAAACAAAGTATTGGCATGCATAAAAAGGGGCATAGATGCAAGGGAAGACAGTGTAATTTTGCCACTGTATAAATCATTGGTAAGACCTCATCTTGAATATGCAGTACAGTTCTGGGCACCACTCTATAAAAAAGATAATTTGGAACTAGAAAGGGTTCAGAGAAGGGCGACAAAATTGATAAAGGGTATGGAGTCATTAAGTTATGAGGAAAGGTTAGCCAGTTTAGGCATGTTTACTTTAGAAAAGAGGTGCCTAAGGGGAGATATGATTACTATGTACAAATACATTAGGGGTCAATACAGAGAGCTTTCATGGGAACTTTTTACCCCAAGGACCATACACAGGACACGTGGTCATCCCCTAAGGTTAGAGGAGAGGAAATTTTACAACCAGCAAAGGAAGGGGTTCTTTACAGTAAGGGCAGTCAATATATAGAATTCATTGCCAGGGAAGGTTGTGATGGCAGATTCAATAGATATGTTTAAGAAAGGGTTAGACAAATTTTTAGCGGAAAGGTGTATCCAGGGATATGACCGTTAAATTAAAATAAAGGATAGTAGTGGATATAGGGTAAAAATTGGATTGCAATATTGAGTCTGGGGGGATTTTCAAAATTGAAACAGATGGGCGGTTGCCTACTCTGGATTAATTTCAAATATAAGTGCAGGATCGCAGGAGATCCAAAATAGGTTGAACTTGATGGACTGGTGTCTTTTTTCAACCTCATCAACTATGTTACTATTTTATATGGCGCCTAGTACCAATCAAACATATACTCAGTCCTTTCGTATTAGATATACATAAAATATATAAGCTTTCACATAGTCCAGTATCATAAATAACTTCTAGATGTAGTATCTCCACATAGGTAGACTTTATATGCTGTGTTCATCTAGTTTCATCCAAATTCACACGAGAAACCCCTTAGGGAAATGCACTTACCAGACGCGGGTAGTACAACAGCATGTAACGCTTCTCGGTGATCGTTCTGTGGGTTTAATCATCAACTCAGCGTGGGATGCTCGCGGTGGCTTCTACTCCTGTATCTCCGATCACTCCAATCATCGGGCAGGAAAGACACACGGCGGACGGTCACTCCCTCAGATTCCTCGCCAATCTACAACCCTGTGGACTTTGCAATAGTTTTTCTTGTGCAGATATCTTCAGTACAATCCTCTAATGATCATATACTGGGATGTCACCGGTATCTCGTAGTGGAAATCCGCCAGGTGTGTGAGTGGGCGGGGAAATATAAGAAAATGCCGCATAAGATAGAATATATGCAATATATCAATCATCCATGGAATCGCCTGCAACTCATAGGTATAAAGGTATATGGTAGGGGACACCCGCTCCTAAACCATTAGCCAACGCATTTAGATTCAGACTGAATCTTTCTCAAGGCTTCAAGCCTTTCTCAAGTTTATTGTGGTTTTTTATATATTGTATTTGTATACTCCATTGTGGATAGGAGTATCCGCACACAGGCAGCCCTGTATCAAAGTCTGCGCTACATTTCTAACTTTTTTTATTGTTGATTATCCTCTAATGCCTTACTGTTATCTTGCAGCTCGGCTTTGACGCGTAACAGTAGTTGTGCACCAATTGTAGGCTCGGTAACTTTTTGGGATCTGCTACTAATAGCCGAAGGCGAAGGCCTCATTCTCTCTTTGCCACTGCGTGTGTAGAATGGCATGTTGGCAATTTTTTTTTTTATCGGCACTTAACTTTTGCTCAGTAACACTTCTTTTTCACTTCAACACAGTAAAAAAAAAATTGTTTTTGTTTTTTGGACTGATTTCGAAACACTGTGTAGTTTGACATCGCCTTGCCCAGATGACGTACTGGGAACACTAACATCAGGACTGGTGACAGAACCTGGTTGCTCATTCTGCTCATATGTGGACTGCTTTGAATCCATTCTCAGCCCAAAGCACTTGTAGTGCTAAAAATTATTTGGTAAGATACAGCTGACAGATAGTAATTTTGACAGGCAGAAATATTTATGCACAATTATGGGGGACACCCAAAAAGCACTGTGGAGAGCTAAAAATTATTTGGTAAGATACTGCTGACAGATAGTAATTTTGACAGCCAGAAATATTTATGCACAATTATGGGGGACACCCCAAAAGCACTGTGGAGAGCTAAACATTATTTGGTAAGATACTGCTGACAGATAGTAATTTTGACAGCCAGAAATATTTATGCACAATTATGGGGGACACCCCAAAAGCACTGTGGAGTGCTAAAAATTATTTGGTAAGATATTGCTGACAGATAGTAATTTTGACAGCCAGAAATATTTATGCACAATTATGGGGGACACCCCAAAAGCACTGGGGAGTGCCAAATATTGAAAAAAAAAAAAAATCCTCTATCCTCCTCTCTTCTCTAGCGATATTTGATAACTCAATTGGAATAAGAATATTGTATTCTCTGTCCCTGCTCTAATCAGCCTGTGACTACACTCTGCTCTCTCCCTCTGTCAAATGGCGATGGATTGCTGTGGAGGCGTGTATTTATAATCTTCAAGTATTGCGAGAACCGAGCCCCGAGATCCGACGACGTGACGATGACGTTCGGCCTCGATTTGGATTCCGAGCGGGCGGGAGAGTACCGAGCCGAGTTCGGGTGGGTTCGGTTCTCGGAGAACCGGACCCGCCCATCTCTAGTTGTGGGGGCAGATGGGGGTAAGAGTAGGGGGAACAGATGGGATGGGGGTACAAGGGAGTCACACACATAGTGGGAGAAAGAAGGGGACAGGCACCTGCATGAGGTACATGGCAAATGGTAATTATAGTCAGCTGGGGAGGAAGTTTATTACTACAGCCGCTATAGAGTTGCAGTAGATGTACTGAACAATACAGCAAATAGACCACTTTCACAATGCAATAAGTTATTCTGGTCCCTCTGACTGTCCCAGACAGGTTCCTCTCTTTTCATGAATGCTGCTCATGTGAGCAGCTTTTCCAACACTGAATAGATCATAGCACATTTTTTATTAAAACTTGATGATAGAAGGGTCTGAAGATGATATTGACTTGGTGAACTTGTACTCTTCCAGATACTGTAGAAATTCAAGGTTCAATTTACACTGTCTGGCATGGTGTAGCCTGTAGTCTCACTACAGATGTGAGAGAAGATCCACAGGTTGTCTCAGAACAGGACTGTCAGCCTTTGTTTTGTCTTTTGTGTGTGTGTTTTTTTTTTTTTTAGCTATTTTTGTTAATGAGTGGGGTGTCTATGCTTTATTGTACTAATTACACTATAGTAGAATAGCAGTCAAATCTGTTATCCAGCGTAGCATAAAATTAAACAAAAAATTTCCCCAAAAGAGAAAAGTATTTAGTGGTTCCCGTAGTGGTAATAAGCTATGCTATCAAAAGTTAAAAAAGTAAATTAACTTTGTAGTCTAAATGAAAAAATGAAATTAAAGAAAAACATGGGTGAAAGTTTTTGGAGAAATTTAAATATGACTACAAAATCCAGGTATTTTGCATAGGGAAATTGCTATTGCGGGTGACAGGAGAAAAAGGATGCAGACAGGCATAGATAGGCACATGAAAGACGTAAGGAAGAGGCAAAGAAGCACAGAGAAGACATTCTGGAAAGTTGAAGAGACAAAAGAGATATGAGGGAATATGTACGCACACAAAGGAGACATAAGTAAGAGGTAGGAACACGGGAGACATTAGGGAAAGGTGAAGTAGGTGACAAAGGAGAGGTGGGGGCACCGTGTGGATAGTTGCATCATTTAATATGTTTTATATTATACTATATAGTGTTTGTAGAGTTTCCAGGGAACCTTGATGGCCCCCAGATCACCGGCCTGTTCGTTACTTTTTCCCTACCCGCACTTCTAAATTCCAAATTCTACAATTGATTCTTATAGAAAACCTGTTAAAAGGTACATACCCACTTCACATCTTAATGCACATCCTCTCAGTTGGCATCCATTACCATTCAATGGCATTCACAAAGCTTGAAGGGGTATAATCATATACATCACTGATCTCTATGGGAGACACATGGTCTACACTTGTGTTAAGCACCAGAGAGATCTTGACCGATGCAAATCATTTTATTGGTTCCGGCCAAGAAGCAATGCCATTGTATATAGACCATGGGGGGTATTCAATTGTTAGCGTTAACGGGAAAAAACGAGCGCTCAAAAAATATTACCGTTTATACGGTAATATTGCGCGAGGAAAGCGTTAATACGGTAGTTTACTCGCGGAATTTCAGCTCGCCGCTCAGGGAGCAGCGAGCTGAAATTCCGCGAGTAATTACCGTATTAACGCTAAGGTTTTTTGAGCGCTCGTTTTTTCCCGTTAACGCTAACAATTGAATACCCCCCCCATGAGTTTCTATTTGCAATTACAATACATTGGATGTTAATGCATACTACTGAAGGGGAGTGCCTAAAAGATAGCTAAAATGTGTACTTCATTTTGCTAGACTTCTCCAATAAAGAGAAATTATTGCGTATGATATGCTATAATGATAGGCAGCTGATAAAGGCCAAGGTGGAAAATTATGTAAAAAAGTAAATTAAACTAACAAATAAATATTTTATGCTCTGCTGTTCTAAGTATGTGCCTGGTTTTCTTATGTGGCCCATACCTAATATTATTACCTCTCTATCTAGGGACTTTGCAATGTCCTCAAATTCTTACAACACTTTACTTCCATTATGCATATCCTCTTCAACATACTCCTTGGATTGAATCTTCATGAGGATATTGGATTACATGTGTAAGAGTGCCATAAACCTGATGAAGAGATATATATATATATATATATATATATATATTGTGGCAGGAGCCCGCTACTGCTGAAGCACACGCGAACAACAACTTCTTTTTATGCAGCTTTATTGTCAGGATGGAAAAATGTATTTGACACCATATGCATTTCACAGCAAATCTGGAGACCCTACACACCAGCTAGACATAGACCAGCTCTCTAAGGACCAGCCAGCTTCTCCAGCGTTGGTCTCCCTGAACAAATGATACAAGCAACCTTTTATACATGATACTCCTCCCCCAGCCTTAGCTTGATGGGCAGGTGACACACCCACTTCCCTTTAAGAGGTAACTCCCATCAGTGGTTCTGTTTGCACTAACAGACACACCCTGTCTGTTTGCTGAGAGGAAGGAGCTTTAAACCATGTGAGTTAACCAAACTTAAACTATTGTTTGTTACACATAAGTCTTTGTCTGGTTTATAATCATTCTAGGTGCATAACTGCAACAATGTTTTACTCTGCTTGCACGCTTTCTCTGCATATTGTCAGCTAAATGCCTCGCTTTGCTACAATATATACATCTACATATATATATATATATATATATATATATATATATATATATATATATATATGCACACACACACACACACACACGTACTTGTACATATATCTATATATAGATACACATATATACACACACACACGCATGCACATACATGTACACACATTATATATATAATGGTCGAAGTGGGCTGGTATACAGAGGTATGCAGTACCGCCAATTCTCCTGCTGCTTTATTGGTAAAACTATCAAATTATATTCACTTACATTTTCCATACCGCACCAATTTTCCATGCCACCACTTCTAAATTTCCAGTTCCATCGTATATATATATATATATATATATATATATATATATATATAATTTAAAGTCTTTATTCAGACCATGTGGATACATTATATTAAAATCCAGAATGTTTCTCTCTGAAGACATTTACTTGTCAAGAATTTGACCTCTATATAAGTGCATATTTCCTCTAAAATCTGCCAACATAATTCAGAAACATTGGGCTTGGTTCAAGTCCAGACGTACGTCCATTTGCATAGCCTATCTTGATGATATTGTACTGCGCATACGCAAAAGCCAAGTCTGGGGAGGGCCAAGAAGGGGCCACATGGTGAGAGGGATGGGAAACTAGCTAGTTTTATTATAGCTCTAAATATGTTTTCAAAGACTTGAAATTTTATGTATTTACCGATAAAAACAGGTGCATTTGCCCAGCAGTATGTCCATGAGGTCACAATTGCACATCGCTTTCATAAATGACCAAAGTGCTTATCTTGTACTTCCTTTTCCTCATACATATACTTTTCAGCAACTGACTTTTCAGAGCAAATCATTTAGGTTATTGTACAATTTTCTCTGCTCTTATTATAAGGAACAGTATGACCCAATTTCAGAGTGTTCATCATTATAGCTACCAGTCAGCTAATGATGAGATCAGAAAACTGATCTGCAAGTATAACAAACACTTCTCACTTTTACACGTAAGAATTGTTACTTGACATGGTTCCTTACCGCAGTCATTATATAAGGGTCATTTCTAGGTGCTTAACTGCAGCAATGTTTTACTCTGCTTGCACACTTTCTCTGCATATTGTCAGATAAATGCCCCCCCCTTTGTTACATATCCGTCCCTCTAGCGTCTCCAAGTAGGGGGGCGCGAACTTCGCGAGGAGCGCATATTTTCTTGACAATGCATCGGCATTCTTGTGCAAAATCCCAGGTCTATGTTCTACTGAGAACTTGAAAGGTTGTAGTGCCAAGAACCAGCGGGTTACCTTGGCATTTACCTCCCGCTTGTTCTGCATCCATCGCAATGGTGCATGATCTGTTATTAAAGTGAACTCTCTGCCTAGGAGATAAAAGCGCAGAGCTTCTGTAGCCCATTTTATGGCGAGACATTCTTTCTCCACAGTGGCATATTTTTGTTCCCTTGGAAGCAACTTACGACTTGGGTACAGGACAGGATTTTCTACTCCATTCTTCTCCTGTGACAAGACTGCACCTAACAGAGAGAGATCCCCCAGCACACTGCTATAGCTAAGACTTTTTGCATTTTTATCTACAGTAAGAATGGCAGATATGTTGCTGGCTATAGCAGTGTGCTGGGGGATCTTTCTGAGTTTGTTCCTTTTAGGATAACCCACCCTTTCATGCACCTGCTATAGCCTATAAATTGATTTGAGCAACTTCCATTTCTTTATTTGTCTGAGAGGCATGTTGGTGTCAGTAGCTGAGGGGGAGTGCTGACATTGGATTGCTATTTGGAGGCTTCTGGGGTACCTCTATGGTAAGTTAGCGCTCAATTTAATAACACATATGTATGGCCCAAATATATGGGACTTTCATGGTTTAGAGTTAGGACCACCCTATTAGCAAAAGCACCGTGGAGTGGTGGGTGGCTTTAACATACATTTGCAAATGTGTGCAACTAAGACTTTTGCATTTTTATCTACAGTAAGAATGGCAGATATGTTGCTGGCTATAGCAGTGTGCTGGGGGATCTCTCTGTGTTTGTTCCTTTTAGGATAACCTCACCTTTTCATGCACCTGCTATAGCCTATAAATTGATTTGAGCAACTTCCATTTCTTTATAAGACTGCACCTAAGCCAACACCAGAAGCAGCATTTTGGAGGAAGAACCTTCAGGTAAAATCCGGTGCTTGTAGAACTGGAGTAGAACAAAGCGCTAACCGAAGATCAGACCAGGCGGTCTCTGCAGAGTCAGACCAGGTTAGTCAATCTGGACAACTTTTTTTTTTAACATGTCCGTAAGTGGAGCAGCTCTAGTGGGAAAGTGGCTTACAAACCGCCTGTAGTAACCATCTAAGCCTAGAAAGGTTCTTAACTGCCCTCGACCAACAACGTACCCCAAATATTTGGCTTCTCTCATGGCTATGGTACATTTCTCTGGGTTAGCTGTTAATCCTGCTGACCTTAATGAAGCTAAGACCGCCTCAACTTTGGCTAAATGTGATCCCCAGTCTGGGGTATAAATCACTATATCGTCCAAGTAAGCGACTACATAAATTGTGTGAGGTCGTAGCAATTTATTCATGGCCCTTTGGAAGGTGGCAGGGGCCCCATGCAACCCAAAGGGTAGGACTTTATATTGATAGAGACCATCAGGGGTGGAAAATGCAGTCTTTGGCTTGGCCGTGGAAGTCAGGGGAACTTGCCAATAACCCTTTGTTACATCAAGAGTTGTCAAATAGTTACTACCAGCAAGATTTTCTACCAGTTCATCCACACGTGGCATTGGATTGGCATCGAACTGGGAAACACTGTTTAGGCGCCTAAAGTCATTGCAAAACCTAATTGTCCCATTGGGTTTTGGGACAAGCACAATGGGACTATTCCACTCACTAGTGGGCTCTTCAATCACGTCTAACTGGAGCATTTTCTCGATCTCCTTTCTCACGTCCACCTGTCTGGCTTCTGGAATATGATACGGCTTCTGCTTTACAATGACTCCTGGCGGAGTGACAATGTCGTGTTCGATTAAGGTAGTGCACCCAGGAATGGAAGAGAAGACATCCCTGTTCCGGCGAATCATTTCTTCAGTCAGTTGTCTCTGCTTAATGGACAAAGCTGGCTCTATGGGTACTTCAGACTTTTCAATGGCAGTACTCACTACCTGAGGGGAGGTTTCCTCATCATGCTAAGGTTTAAGGAGATTAACATGATATATTTGCTCCTCCCTTCTCCTACCTAACTGGTGGACCCTGTAATTGACAGAACCGACAGCCTCTAAAACTTCATATGGACCCTGCCAATGGGCGAAAAGATTGCTTTCCTGGGTTGGAGCCAGGACTAGGACCTTGTTCCCAGGCTTGAAAGATTGAACAACAGCGCTTTTGTCATAAGTTTTCTTCTATCGTTCCTGGGCCTTTTTTACATGTTGTTGTACAATGGGTCCTATCTTTCCTACCCTTTCATACATTTGAGACACAAATTTTACCAGATTTGGCTCCCTTGGACCTTTCTGCTCTCACCCTTCCTTTAACATATCCAAGATACCCCTGGGCTGTCTCCCAAACAATAACTCAAAGGGACTAAACCCTGTTGAAGCTTGAGGTACCTCACGGATGGCAAACATCAAAAAGGGAATAAGAGTGTCCCAATCTTTTTTTTCTTGAGCCACGGCTTTCCTGAGCATGTGCTTTAATGTGCGGTTAAAGCGTTCCACCAAGCTGTCTGTTTGTGGATGGTACACAGAGGTGTGAAGTGCCGTCACCCCTAACAACTGGCACATGTCCTTCAGCAGTTTGGGCATGAATAAGGTGCCCTGGTCTGTGAGAATTTCCTTGGGTATACCCAAGCGTGTAAACATCAATACAAGTTCTTTAGCTATGGTGCTGGACTTTATATTTTGTAGGGGAATTGCCTCTGGATACCTGGTTACATAGTCAAGCACCACGAGTATATATTGGTGCCCACGTGCGGATTTTTCCAGTGGCCCCACAAGGTCCATGGCTATCCATTCAAAGGGAACTTGTACTATTGGTATTGGAATGAGAGGTGCCCTGTACATGGGTTTGGGACAGGTTCTCTGACAAATGGGACAGGACCGGCAATACCTTTTCACTGCTATGTGTACACTGGGCCAGTAAAACCTAAGCAGAACTCGTTCCCATGTTTTATCCTTCCCTAGGTGTCCCCCACAGACATGTGTGTGTGCTGCTTTTAACACTAGGGGTACATGGACCTGAGGAACCATTAATTGTTCTACTTTTTCACTCTGTACAACAGCAACTCTATACAGATAATTATTTCTGACAATAAAATATGGTATACTTTCTGCAGGTTGGGCGGCTTTCGCTACCCCATTCAGCTCAGTCACACTTTTAAAGTCATGTTCCAAAGTGGCATCATTAAGTTGGTCGCGAGCAAGGTCCTGCAGAGGAAACAAAATTGGTATTGCAGACCAGTCCATATCCTCACTAACAGACGGGGTGGGCTCATCCGCGACATCACCAGCCAATGCCAGTTTGGACTGTCCATGTTTCCCCGCAGGTGGATGCTTTTGTGGAACTCCTGCTGTGATTCCCAGGATGGCATTCCGGTTCCCAAAGTTCGATGTCCAGATATTGTGGATTCTAAGGCGGTTCATTTAAGACCCGGCTTCCGGCCGTTGCATCAGTGGCCGGCATATCCGTCCGGATCCGCTCACCGAGGACCTAATTAAACAGTGGGAAGTCTCGCCCCAAAATGAGTGGATATGGGAGCATAGGTGCTATGGCAGCTACCACCATAACGGTTTTGTCTTTGAGTGTGACTGGTAGTAGTGTTCTTTCATACTCCTCTGTCGTCCCATGTACGCAAAGAACCTTCACCTTGGGCAACCGAGAAGTTATGGTTTCGGTTAAGGCAGAGCTGGAAACCAACGAAAGTTCACTCCCTGAGTCAACCAAGGCCAAGACAAGGTTTTGGTTAATTAGTACCGTCACCCGAAAAAAACAAGGACTTCCTGACGTGGGACTCATGGTAAAACAGCTTGGGAAAGCAGGCTCAATATGTTCCACGGAACAGTCCATGGATTCCGGTAGTTTACGACATTCTGCCTTAAAGTGGCCTGGCTCACCACATTCAAAGCACTTCAGATTAGATACCTTTGTAACTGGCCCTCTGTTCGTAGCAGTTTTGCCATTGGGCCCTGTAGCAAGCATTGTCAAACCTGGCTTTTGGCGTGGCATCGGATGCAGGTTCTTTAGTCATTTGCTGTAGCGCACAAAACCTCTCTACCACTGTGGCAAGCTCTTCATAAGTTTGTGGGTCTGATTGCAGCACCCACCTTTGCAAATCGCGGTTCAGCCCCCGGATGCAGTGATCTATCGCCAGAACTTTAATAATCCGAGAAGGCGAATTCTCCTCAGGCTGCAGCCATTTCTTTAAAACTTTAGAAAGCTCAGCCAATTGTGCTCTGACCGGCTTATCTTTATCATAGCACCATTGGTGATATCGCTGGGCTCGGCCTGGCCCAGAAACTCCAATGCGAGCCAATATCTCAGACTTTAGACACAAATAATTAGAGGCCCGGTCCTCATCTAGATCTATATAAGCTCGCTGAGCTTCACCAGTCAGATATGGCGCCAGCCGCTCAGCCCAATCTTTGGAAGGCCATTTTGCCCTTTT